>NW_017306372.1:1298362-1298693 GCF_000935625.1 Nanorana parkeri
CTGTATGTAGTGTATTCCTGTATGTGTAGTTCTGCATTTGTGGTGGGAGTGTAGTCCTGTATGTGTGGTGGAAGTGTAGCCCTGTTTGTGTAGTGTATTCCTGTATGTGTAGTCCTGCATGTGTATTGGAAGTGTAGTCCTGTATGTGTGGTGGAAGTGTAGCCCTGTATGTGTAGTCCTGTGTGTAGTGTACTCCTGTATGTTGTATGTGTAGTCCTGTGTGTAGTGTGTTCCTGTATGTTGTACGTGTAGTCCTGCATGTGTGGTGGAAGTGTAGCCCTGTATGGGTGGGTGTGTGTGTGTGTGTGTGTGTGGGGGGGGGGGGGGGGGT
>NW_017306372.1:1298959-1309982 GCF_000935625.1 Nanorana parkeri
CCTGTGTGTAGTGTAGTCTTGTATGTGTAGGGGAAGTGTAGTCCTGTATGTGGGAATTGTAGGTGTGTGTGTGTGTGTGTGGTGGTGAGTTTAGTCCTGTGTGCAGTGTATTCCTGTATGATGTATGTGTAAGGGAAGTGTAGTCCTCTATGTGTAGTTTAGTCCTGTATGTTGTATGTGTGGGGGATGTGTAGCCCTGTATGTGTAGTCCTGTGTGTAGTGTATTCCAGTATGTTGTACGTGTAGTCCTGTTTGTGTGGTGAAAGTGTAGTCCTGTATGTGTAGTCCTATGTGTGTGTGGTCCAGAATGTGGGAATTGTAGTCCTGTGTGTGGTTGGGGAGGGGGAGTTTAGCCCTGTATGTGTAGTCCTGTGTGTAGTGTAGTCCTGTATGATGTATGTGTGGGGGATGTATAGCCCTGTATGTGTAGTGTATTCCTGTATGCAGTCCTGCATGTGTGGTGGAAGTGTAGTCCTGAATGTGTGGTGGAAGTGTAGTCCTGTGTGTAGTGTGTGTGTGTGGGGGGAAGTGTAGTCCTGTGTGGGGGATGTGTAGCCCTGTATGTGTAGTCCTATGTGTGTGTGGTCCAGAATGTGGGAATTGTAGTCCTGTGTGTGGTTGGGGAGGGGGAGTTTAGCCCTGTATGTGTAGTCCTGTGTGTAGTGTAGTCCTGTATGATGTATGTGTGGGGGATGTAATGTGTGTGGTGGGGGGAGATTAGCTCTGTATGCAGTGTATTGCTGTATGTGTAGGGGAAGTGTAGTCCTGTATGTTGTATGTGTGGGGGACGTGTAGCACTGTATGTGTAGTACATGTAGTCCTGTATGAGATGAGCAGTCCTGTGTGTAGTGTAGTCCTGTGTGTAGTGTATTCCTGTATGTGTACGGGAAGTGTAGTACTCTATGTGTAGTCCTGTATGTGTAGGGGAAGTGTGGTCCTGTATGTGGGAATTGTGTAACCCTGATGGTTGTGTGGCCCTGTGTGTATGTGGGAAGTGTAATCCAGTGTTATGAGCGGCTGTGCGTCCGCCCTCCCGCGCCTCTCCTGACACACAGCACTTCCTGCTCCTCCCCCCCCCTCCTCCCGCACACAATCATCGCCCAGCCCCGCACTCAGCTCCAAACTGAAAACAAAACTTTTCCTTCTCGGAGCACTTTCGCTTCTTGTCGTGTCCCGGCCGCCTGTTTTCGGCTCGCCTCGCCCTTCGTACGGACGGTGCTCCCCGGCTCCTCGTATCAGGCGGTGCAGCCATGATAGCGGGCTCGGCTGAGTAGCACAGGGGGCCCTGTCTGTCAAACGCACCTGGCGCTGCACGTGGAGGTCTCGGTATGCCCCTATGTGCCCGGCTCTTGCCCCCCACCGGAGGATCCAAGCCACGCGGGCCCTGCTCTCCCCTCTGCCATGCGGGTTAGATAGATCGGAGCAGCCAGTCGCTTGTTTGTACTCGGGATTCGGCCTCGGAAGCGGGCAGCGATGGATGGGGACCGGGTGAGAGGCGCCGAGCCGGCAGCCAGCGGTGTCAGTAAGGAGGAGGCGGCCATGGACACTTACCTAAGGTCTAAGGGACTGTACAGGAAGAAGATCGCTAAGGACGGCTCTTGTCTGTTCAGGGCAGTGGCGGAGCAGGTACTGATCACCATGTGGGTAATAATGGTCATCATCATGCCCGGGCTCCCCATCCTGTCACTGTGTTGGGGCTGACTGCAGTCATTGAACGGTAATTCCCCCTCAGGGAGCTACTCCCATACAGGTCTAAGGCTGTATACCATTATACGTTGGACTGGAGTACACCACCCCCAACACAGACTGTCTGCACCCATACACCTGTGTTAGTGATGAGCCCAGTTCACCCAACAAGGCTCAAAACTCTGCCAGACTGACACCCCCTCCTCCTGACCTGAAGACGCATTACCCGCCTCTAAGAGCCCGCGGAGCCTAAGCACAGTCCAGATAAGTAGGTGGGACCCTGATTGGCCTTCCCAGTGGATGGTCCCAACAGCTAATGGACAAGATCTTCTCCTCCTTCCCTGCACAGGGGCCTGGACACCAATAGGGAAGGAACCTGTCCATCAACCGGTTATCATGGCAAGTGGGCAGGACCACCCTCTTTCCCTAGAGGCAGCCCATGCCAGGCTCAGGCCATCCTGCTGACTTGATGGAGGGCTGCCTGTAACCCCCTTATTGGTGGCCCTGTACACATCAAAAGGAGCCCATGCCAAACTCAGGCCACCCTGCTGACTTGTTGGAGGGCTGCCTGTACCCCCCTTATTGGTGGTCCCGTACACATCACAAGGAGCAGGGAATGGCTACCACAATTGCTGTCACGGATTGGGTCGGGTGGAGGGAGAGTGGCAGTCAGAGTTTACTCAGAGGAACCAGGTGCACACCAATCCCAGTCTCACCTCTAATGTGTCTACTGAAGTCCAGCATACAGCCATTGACACCTATGGGAGGCTGTGCATAGCATCTGTTGCGCCATTTTGGGGGAAATACAGCAGAATTGACTGTGTACGCCCACAGATGCCTCTCTGCACAAGCTCTTATACCCCTTGTTCTTGTCTCTTTCACTTTGGCCGCACAGCTTACTTATACAACATTATAGTCATCATTAGGACTAGGGATGTATACCTTGCTTTCAGATCAATGAGATATATATATATATTATACAGCTCTGAACGCAGCAGTTTTGTATGCCATGAGCCGTGAAGCCTCTTTTATAGTTTGCAGTGTATAACCACATGAACCAAAACTAGATAAAAATCTGCGTTCACTGTCCTGCATTAGGGGCCGTACTTTACACTGTGCACATGTAAATGTTTGTGCTAATGTGGGCATGCATATAGTGTATGGACCAGGCTTGGAGCCAACATTGTTTACATGTCAGTCCTGAATGAGTTGTTCAGTTGGCACATGGCACTAAAGTAATTCTGTGTCTGCTGTGCCGCCTCCATATCAATGACTCATTCAGGGCAGACATGTAAATAAAATGGTGTATTATCAGTGGGCGCTGTCACCTCTGATTACACTATTCATGTCGGCCCATTCGACTCATTCACTCGGCAGGGGACAAGTAAAGAGCATTCAAGTTTCCTATACTTATCTCCTAGCTCCTATGGGGTCTATGTCTGGACCAGTTCGCATGCCTTATATGTTTTACACAGTAAAGTCAGTACATCTGTGAGGACTTAAACTGCTTGTCTAGACAAAGCCTTTGTTTTTGTTTTTAATCGTGTCCCCTGTAAAGTTTCTATTACTGTCTATGTCCTTGCTATGTAGATTCATGAGATGCTACACAGAAGACATGCCATAAGAAAATAAATAGGAACAACAAACACTCGGCTAGAAATTAGTTGCGGCCCTTTATTATAATATGTATTAAAATATAACCATTCAAACAAGTAGCAAAATAAGCACAGGACAAACTTGTTGCAAAATATCACACCCAGGCCAGTCACCGTGAATTTGGGCTGCAAACAGTACCAAGTGACTTTAATACAGCTGTCTTGAGGCTTATATAGGGTCGCTGGCCCCTTCTAGAAGGTTCCTAAAAGTCAGCTGGCAGTCACAAGGCACAGGTGAAACGGCTGGCATGAGGTGGGGGCCTGCAATGAGACTGCAGGCTGCCATGATCTAATGAGGGTGGGGGTCCTTAGGTTCCCACCAAATCCAATTATTCTCTCTACATGTTCTTGTGACAATTGTCACAGAGACCGAAAGTAATGAGAAATCTGAAATGTTAAAGTTTTCACCAGAGCAGGAAAAATAGTGCTTAGGGCCCATTCACACCAGCCGCTGGTGTGTGGTGCCCAGTACATCGCACTGTGTGCCAATGCGGTGGTGTGAATGATGTCCATCCGTGATAAGGCAAATTGGAAAAAAATGGCCAGCACAGCCCCAACACATCTGGTGTGAATGGGCCCTAAATCTTTCCATTGTCAGGAGTCTAAAAAGTGAATTCTCCTCACTTGTGTCTCTGAGTCAGAAAGTGAAAGGAAATCGCCCCAAAAGGACACAGACGGCAAAATAAACTGACTACTTTTAACTTTTACCTACTCCTTTTCAAAACCGTGAGGAAAAAGGTTGGCTATACAAACTCTTCAGTAGAAGACTAGGCTAATAGATGAATACGTCTCCTTTTCTGACTTTCTAAATATGTTAGTTGCTCATCTGTGTTTGCATTCAATACTTCCTGGTTACTAACCTGGAAGAAGCATGCAGAAAGCCTGACCTGTACAGTATATGTCAAGGTCAGAGACTTGGAGTAGTAAAGTCATTGGATCCGTACAAAAGCAAGGCCTTTGGCAATTTTAGAAGGCGATTTCTACAATGGCAGACTCTTAATTTGTCTCTGCAGAAGTTTCCTTTAAAGTGGAAATGAGCTGCTATGGGTCACAAGAGCATTTACCACCCTGCAAGTAATCATGTCATACCTGCACATTATGGAAAACATACATCTCTGTTTTCCTTCCTGCAATGTAGCTGCCATCTTCTTCTGGACCAATGTTTTTTTTGGTACCCAATGGCGATGTAGCTTCCACAGCTGGGCTGAACTCTCTGTATGAGCATGGAGTTTATGATTGAAAAGTTGCCAGCAGGCTGGTAAAGCAGTATTTTTGGTAAAGGGGAAATTTTGAAGGGGTTTATTTTCACTGCCTATATGCTTCTCTATAGTTGAGAGAATAAAGATGGCTGGTTTCATTAAAGTGGTGGAATTTAGGGGAAATGTTTTGTGTTCTACAGTTAAAACAGAACAGTAGTCTAAACTTTTTTTTCAGTTGAAGGGTTGGATGCCCTTTCAGATTTGTGTTGCTGCTTGTTACCCTTATATTACCCTTCACTTTCTGTCTGAGTGACAACATTGCTTTGATGTATATGAAGAAGCATTGACATGACTAAACGTTGAGTTTACAGGAATCCTCTCATAATAGAAGCTATTGCCTATAGTTTTTGAAGGTACATGCATTGGACACTGTCTAGTTATTGCTCACTGATCTGCAACACGCATGCAGCCAGTGAAGTGTCGGATCACCTGGTGAGCTTATACTATGAGGGGAATTTATCAAAGCTGGAGCAGCTGTGAATGGCAACTAAAACTGCTTCTCTCTTTCATTTTCAAATCTTAACTGAACAAACTTAGGGTATCTAAACCCTCCGGTGTTTTTGCATATATCTACTGCTAGCAAGCAGTAGATATATGCAAAAAGTAAAAAAAAAATGCTTTAAAAGCGTTCCCGTCCGAAAATGCTCAGTCGGTCCACAAAGCATCTTGGGGCGGGCGCATGCGCAATTCGGATTTTCGGCCGGGAGACGGGGAGAGACACAAGGTAAGTCTATGGACGGGTGCACCCACATGCAGACACCGTGGGACAGGAAGTGCCAGCAAGAACAGAGGAGTCAGCGCTGGATCTGACACTCGCCGCAGCGCTGGAGAGAAGGCTGAAAACGACAGGAAAGATCAGATTAATAGACATCATTTAAGGTAAGTGTTTTAATTAGCATTGGGGGAGGGTAAAAACTTTGCCTTTTAATGTCACTTTAAGAGAGAAGCTGATTGGTTGCCGTGAACATCTGCTCCAGATTTTGTCTGCCCCACTTTTGATAATTCCCCTCGGTATGTTTTTAGGTCATACAAGTAGTGAATGAAAGATCATGAACAATGTACTTTACACCTATAAAAGCTTATGGCTCCCATACCTCTATTTTAACAAGCTCCTTTATAAGGAAGAACTCGGCAAAGATTTCTTAGAACAGTGTTGACAATGGATCTTAACCTATACCTTGTTGAAACATCCTCCTTTTAAAGGGTAGAAGCCTAAAAAGTTACCGATAAAGTAGTTTTAGTTCTCAAACTTGGAGATTGAGAGCTAATGTAAGAGCTCCCTGGGTTGTCCTTTAATAGTGCCATCAGGATGACATGACCCTGACTGGTGTGTGTTCCATTGAGGGTTCATGGTAGGAGTGTATCTGGTGAAGCCAACACTAATTGATCCGGATTGCATGCTTGTTTCAGGTCTGTAAACTGCTAGGTAATGAAGCCAGAAACAGGATTTTAAAAGCAGAAGTAAAAGCATAAAAAAAAAATTAAGTCCCCTAAAGCTTTTAGCTAGGGCAGCAACAACTAATCAATTAAATTGATAATCGATTATGAGAATAATTGGCAACTATTCTCATTATCTGTTGGGGGAAGGGGGGTAAGATTTTTTTTTTTTTAATGCAACCAATCGATTAGTTGAAAAAATAAGCAGGCAACTAATCGATTATGAAAATAGTTGTTAGCTGCAGCCCTACTTTTAGCTATAATGTGCTAGTGTGCACAGCATATTAGCACATTATCGTGGACTGCCAAAGTGATTACCTCCCGACGCTGCGCTCCTCCCTCTTGGAAGCTTCCAATGTGCCCAGTCTTCTGGATTTCGAGACTTCGAGAACTATGGGGTAAGTGTTTTTCCCCATAGTTCTCTTTAGGGTCACAGGAGGACATATACTAACCTCCTCCCCTGGCCCAAAGCTAAGTATATCGCGTGCTATTGCCCACGATATACTGAGAGCGCCGCAGCCATGGCGGATCCCGACATTACAGTCGAGATCACCCCAGCTGCATGAGTGACAGCTAGCTCTGCCTATCTAGAGGCAGAGCCAGCTGTGCCCGCCCCCTCCCCTGTTTATTCCTCCACTCAGCGCTGGAGGTATGTAGAGGGGAAGGGGGAATCCCTGCGGGGAGTGCGCTGACTGCATGAAGATGATCGGGAAGTGCATGTTTCTGCTCACTTCCCGACCGATAGAGCCGAACGGTGACAGCTTCTTTGTCACAGGTCAGCTCTAACTATGAGGATGAGTGGAAATCACTCGCCTCATCGCCTTTAAGCCACTTGATTGGGCCTCAGTGATGTCATTCACAGGCATTTTTTTTTTTTAAAGCTATACTTCCACCTTAACTTTGAATTCTGAACGTTCTAAAACAAGCCATCAGTGTACTCCTCCACATTTCTACCTTCAAATGATCACTTTAAGCAGATAAGGCCTTATTGTATTATTTATTCCACAGTGAAGTTATTTGTCCTCGTACATAGCCAAGGAAGGTGCCATTGGCCTCTGTTTGAATTGCATATACCATGGTGCCGCACATGTGATTAGCTATAACACCAGCCATTTGAGGGCTTTAAAGTTCGGTTGAGAGCTGAAATAAGTACACTGGCAACCTTGACAGTTGGCTGCCTTGAAAGAAACTGTTTTAGGGACGTTAAATTGGTGGGTCTTGTTCCACTTTAGGTATGTCAGTAAATGTATGAAAGAATTTCAAATGTTTATTCATCATGTATGAATCTGCCAGGGGCTGTATGTAACACCTGTCTGTTCCATATATCCCTATGCAGAGCTTGTACCTACTCGTTTAGTATAGGCTGGGCTTACATACTCTATAGTTCTTGTACAGTTAATGCTTTATTGGAAAATGTCTTAGTGACACCAAACACAGACGTTAAACCTTAAAAATGAATTCAAGTACCTTTTAAAGGAGAACTATGAGGTGAGCGATTTACACTCATCCTCATAGAGCCGATGTGTGACATTGAAACTGACTCTATAGTACGGATAGTGAGCAAACACATAATGTCGCTCACTCACTTTCCAATCATCTCCTTGCAGAGAGCTGTGACTGTCAATCGCCGCTCCCTGCAGAGATTCCTCCCCTCTCCGATCCTCTAGCGCTGACCGGAGGAATCTGACCAAGGAACTTATCTGTGAAGGCGTCCACAAGGTTTAGGAGTGTGTCTATGGGAATGTTTGACAATTCTTCCAGAAGCGCATTTGCAAGGTCAGGTACTGATGTTGGACGAGGTCAGAACTCTGTGCAGACCAGTCAAGTTCCTTTACCCCAAACTCGCTCATCCATGTCTTTATGGACCTTGCTTGGTGCACTGGTGCGCAGTCATGTTGGAACAGGAAGGGGCCATCCCCAAACTGTTCCCACAAAGTTGTGAGCATGAAATTGTCCAAAATATCTTTGTATGCTGATGCCTTAATAGTTCCCTTCACTGGAACTAAGGGGCGGAGCCCAACCCCTGAAAAACAACCCCACACCATAATCCTCCCTCCACCAAACTGTAAAGTTTGTTGGAGGCAAGTACCGTT
This sequence comes from Nanorana parkeri, assembly GCF_000935625.1. NCBI lineage: Eukaryota > Metazoa > Chordata > Amphibia > Anura > Dicroglossidae > Nanorana > Nanorana parkeri. The sequence goes on from NW_017306372.1 coordinate 1,307,090, forward strand.
CTGGCAACCGCCAAACCCAGACACGTCCACCAGATTGCCAGACAGAAGTGTGATTCGTCACTCCAGAGAACACGTCTCCACTTCTCGAGTCCAGTGGCGGCGTGCTTTACACCACTGCATCTGACACTTTGCATTGCACTTGGTGATGTAAGGCTTGGATGCAGCTGCTCGGCCATGGAAACCCATTCCATGAAGATCTCTACGCACTATTGTTGTGCCAATCTGAAGGCCACATGAAGTTTGGAGGTCTGTAGCTCATTGACTCTGCAGACAGTTGGCGACTTCTGCGCACTGTGCGCTTCAGCATACGCTGACCCCGCTCTGTCATTTTACTTCGTTGCTGTTGTTCCCAGTTGCTTCCACTTTGTTGTAATACCACTAAGGCTGTCCCTACACCTTGCGATCATCGAATTACACTTTTCGTCCGATCGAACCGTCGTACGATTTTCGTATGGTGGCCCCATCCTGCCTCGATTATCGCAAGGTTGGATCAGCAGTAATTAGAATAAAGCACCTGGATGAATTGCGCTAATTGACAGCACATATTTTCGTCTGTATGTGCACTGTAAGGCCCCATTCACACACGAATCGGCCTGCACGTACAGCTCCGTGGGGGGCCGTACTAAGCAGCTGCCGGCAAGGACAGGTGCTGCTTGTGATTAGTACGCAGCCCCCGTCCTTCTCTATGGGGCTACGCGGCCGGACGCCCCCCTACGCTCACCTCAATTGTAGGTACTTAGGGGTGGGGTTTTTCTGGCCGGGACGCATACAGGATACATTTCGGCGGCGTATAAATACGCTCACCCGCACCCCTATGGACCTGCAATTGAGGTGAGCGTAGGGGGGCGTACGGCCGCGTAGCCCCACAGAGAAGGACGGCAGCTTCTTGGTACGGCCCCGCACGCAGCATGGAGCTGTACGTGCAGGCCGATTCGTGTGTGAATGGGGCCTTAATTGTACAAATTTTGATGTTTGGAAACGCCACCAACCTTGCGAAAATCGTACGATCGACCGAAGTTTTCTAACCTGCTGTTTAGTCAAAAGTCGATAGATTGTACAGTATTTGCGGTTGTACACTGCCCATCAACCTTACGAATATCAAACGAAAATGCGATCGCATACGAAAATCAGCCAATTTTCGTGAGGTATATGGGCACCTTAACAGTTGACTGTGGAATATTTAGTAGCAAGAAAATGTAATGGATGGACTTTTGCACAGGCTGCAGCTTATCACGGTACCACACTTGAATTAACTGAGCTCCTGAGAGCTACACATTCATTCACAACTGTAGAACAGTCTGCATGCCTAGGTGCTTGATTTTATATACCTGTGGCCATGGAGGAGATTGGAACCTGAATCCAATGATTTGGAGTGGTGTCCCAATACTTTTGGCAATATAGTGTATATAACTGTGGGAAACTACCTTCGAGAGTATTTTTGGGAGTGAAGATGGAAAAATGAAGACAGGGAATAGAAGGGCAGGCTGGGCCTGGGATGAATGTGGAGTAGTTCTTAATAATTGTTATTTAGATATTTTTATATTTAATGTATGGTACCACTTGGAGTATGTCTAATGTTGTTTATTTTTTCATTCTTTTTGTTTGTATAATTGTAAAAAATTGAATAAAGAGTTATTTATAAAAAGGTTTACAACTTACATAATTAACCTACTCCACCCTTGCTCCTAGGGATTCCCACTTTTCACCTTGCTGAAATGTATCATAGAAATATGCATAGTATTCTGTTTACTGAATTTCTTTTATGTTCTTACTTATAGGTTTTGCACTCTCAGGCACGACACTTAGAAGTCAGGAAATCCTGTATAAAGTATCTGCGTGAGAACAGGGCCCTCTTTGAAGCTGTAAGTAAAATGTGGATTTACCTAGATTCTTTTTTTTTCTTCTAGATTTTAATGGTGTCCGCGATTTTTAAAAAATCTATAACCAATATTTTATGGGCGAACTGTTGCTATAAAAATGTTTCTCTGTGGCATAAAGTAACTTGTGTGGTTAAAGGAGGACTATGGGGTAACCTTTTTTTCCCATAGTTCTCTTTAGGGTCACGGGAGGACATATACTAACCTCCTCCCATGAACCAAAAATCAGTATATCGCGGGCTATTGCCCACGATATACTGAGAGCTCCACTGCCGGGACAGATCCTGACATTACTGTCGAGATCCACCCCGCTGGCTGATTGACAGCTCTCTCTGCCTATCTAGAGGGAGAACCAGCTGTGCCTGCCCCCTCCCCTGTCCGTTCCTCTAGTCAGCACTGGAGGATCGGAGGGGGGGGGGGGGAGGCCCTGCAGGGAGCGGTGACTAATGCACTGCTCTCTGCGGGGAGCGGTGACTGATGCACTGCTCTCTGCAGGGAGATGATCAGGAAGTGAGCAAGCTGCGTTATGTTTTCGCTCACTTCCTTATCAATAGAGCCGGCGTGTGACAGTTTCAATGTCGCACGTTGGCTCTAACTATTGGCATGAGTGTAATTCGCTTAGCCCATAGTTCTCCTTTAAAATAAACAAGCCAGACTTAAAGAACAACTCTGGGCAGGATAAAACTTAACTCTTGCAGTGGGGCTACCCCCATACTGCAAGGGTTAAGTGCTCATTTTGGTCTAGGGTCTAAAATAACAAAGATCTACTCACCTGAACCTCAGGTCCCTGCAGCCTCTTTTCAAGAGAGCGTTCTTGACTTAAAAGAAAACTTTGGGGTAAGTGTTTTTCCCCATAGTTCTCAGGGTCATGGGAGGGCATATACTAACCTCCTTCCATGACCCAAAGCTCAGTATATAGCGGGCTATTGCCCACAATATACTGAGAGCGCCGCAGCCGGGACGGATCCCAACAATACTGTCTGGATCTACCCAGCTGCGTGAATGACTGGGCTCTA
>NW_017306372.1:1310548-1311176 GCF_000935625.1 Nanorana parkeri
GGTGTGAGGGGGGGGGGGGGGGAGGCCCTGCAGGGAGCGGTGACTAATGCACTGCTCTCTGCGGGGAGCGGTGACTGATGCACTGCTCTCTGCAGGGAGATGATCAGGAAGTGAGCAAGCTGCGTTATGTTTTCGCTCACTTCCTTATCAATAGAGCCGGCGTGTGACAGTTTCAATGTCGCACGTTGGCTCTAACTATTGGCATGAGTGTAATTCGCTTAGCCCATAGTTCTCCTTTAAAATAAACAAGCCAGACTTAAAGAACAACTCTGGGCAGGATAAAACTTAACTCTTGCAGTGGGGCTACCCCCATACTGCAAGGGTTAAGTGCTCATTTTGGTCTAGGGTCTAAAATAACAAAGATCTACTCACCTGAACCTCAGGTCCCTGCAGCCTCTTTTCAAGAGAGCGTTCTTGACTTAAAAGAAAACTTTGGGGTAAGTGTTTTTCCCCATAGTTCTCAGGGTCATGGGAGGGCATATACTAACCTCCTTCCATGACCCAAAGCTCAGTATATAGCGGGCTATTGCCCCCAATATACTGAGAGCGCCGCAGCCGGGACGGATCCCAACAATACTGTCTGGATCTACCCAGCTGCGTGAATGACTGGGCTCTATCTAGAGGCTGT
>NW_017306372.1:1311336-1352063 GCF_000935625.1 Nanorana parkeri
GGTGATGGGCTGGCCGTTACCACTCTCTGCAGGGAGATGATCGGAAAGTAAGCAAGCGACTGTGTTCACTCACTTCCCGATCAATAGAGCCGACGTGTGACCGCTACTTTGACACAAGTCGGCTTTAACTATGAGGATGAGTGGAAATCACTTGCCTCATAGTTCTCCTTTAAGTCCTGGTACAGATATAGCAAATATAAAAACACACATAGTTTACTTATAAATATTTGTATTGATTTGGAAAATACTAAAAGTATGTTAAAAGTAATTTTACCACGTCCCTCTGGTTCTAACTTAAGGTGGTCATACATTGTTAGATCTTCCCTCGGAAATCGTGCACGAAGGGTCTTTCATACGAAAATCGAACAGTTTTTGCTAATGTGAACGAAATTTATGGTACCGGTCAGGTTGGAAACCTTTTTTTTCTGACCGAATGAAATTCGATGAATGAATGGGGTTTTTATTTGTCCAAAATCTCCCCATGAACACAGGACATGCGCAAAAGAAAAGCTGCCTTGGTCAAACAAATACTTTCTCTGCATAGGTCAAACAAACATTTCTGTCCGTCCAAAAACAGTTTGTTTAGTATGGCTAACGAACGATTCCCGAAATTGACATTTGATTATGCTTGATGGGGAAGGTATAAGCGAACGAGGGCTCGTGGCCAAAACGAATCCTTTTAAATGAAAATCTACTAGTGTATGACCACCTTTAGGGCCTATTGAAATGATTGGCAATGTATCACACCTAGCACAAGGTACTGCATGCTAGGTGCGCTGTGCGTGTGAATGAGCCCTAATTTTTTTATGTTTTAACATGACAGTGTCTTTCCCTTGATGTTTGTTTTATTTTTACTCCAGTTTATTGAAGGCTCTTTTGATGAACATTTGAAACGTCTAGAAAATCCACAGGTAATATGAAGGATATTGCAAAACTCTGCAGTTCTGCCTTTATTTCTTTATAACATGACCTTTTTATAGGATGCAGTGCTTGGCATAAGTATTCACTCTTCTTAGATTCTGCTATATTTTTACAGAATGGATTTCAATGGATTTAACCTGTATGTTTTTTTGTTTTGCTTGTTACCATTTTGGGATTTGACTTATACAATTTTCCTAAAGTGGTCCTAAAGCTCTGTCACTCTTCAGGAAAACTTTTCAAGTGAAGTCACGGTTTGTCTTTTTTTTTTCTTTCCTTTTTTTCCTTTCTTCCTACCCAGCCAATCAAAGGCTTTGCCATAAAAGGCTTCCTGATTGGTTGAAGCACTCATGTGAGTCTTCAGCTGTAGCTAAAGGTCAGACCCGTGACCCTCAGAGTAGGTGTTTATAAGAAATATCTGAAGGCTGCTTGCTTCAGAGCCTATTAAGGATTTTGTATATTAGCAATCAAGGCTTTTTGCTATATCAGGTGGGGGTGTGGGTTAGGGGATGGTACACATGCGAGAGCTGATTGGATTAAACATAACTTCAAATCCAACTCCCCTAACCTAACTGATCCCACCCTCACTCTCCACAAATCTATACTTACTGAGATCTGAGGACCACTAATCCGTTGTATGTTTGCATCCAGCACTGCAAGTCTCCCTCTTCTGACCGCGTTCACCTTCTGGCTGGGAGAGAGTTACAAAGAAGTCTATGGGACTGTAATGTGCAGAATTGTACCTGGCGGATTTTGGTAAATCTGCGGAGGGGGAAGGTGGGATAGTTTCAGTTAGGGGTGGGGGGCAAAAAGGATAAGTGCACTGATCATTCAAATCTTAGAAGTTTGAATTATTTTAAGTTTTAGGATGAATTTGATATTAACTTATTAACTCAACTCTATTTAATATTTTTAGGAATTGTGGAGATTATGTTGTGCATGTGTGGCCTAGTATTTTCTACCGAATATATTATTTTGATAAAGATGTGTACAAGTATCATGGGACAAATAAAATCTAGATTACCTTCTTTTATATCTTCCTTTGCTTTTAGTAAAGATTGTTTGGGGGAAGTCTTTAGTGAACCTTCCAGTCTTTTAATATGTGTGTGTTGCAAAAATGTCTTGCTTAACTTAAATGCAAAATGACAGCATGCTCAGAGAGTTTTATAGTGAGCTCTTTTTCTTTATCCTCATTCAGGAATGGGTTGGCCAAGTGGAGATAAGTGCCCTTTCTTTAATGTTCAAGTAAGTGGTTCTTCTGAAGTAAACAACACTTCTGTACGAGTCTAGTTGGTTAACACATGTGCTAGAATATTTTATTGTAGCTCCAACAGTTTTTTACTCTTCCGATATTACATTTGCTCTTGCGTGTTAGAGACGCAAATCTCCACTTGGAGCTAGGCCAGGATGTCTGGCAATTCTGGCACTTTACCAGAAGTACAGATATGTGATGTATGCACATTATTCTTCTCATGTTTAATCATACAGTGAAAGACCAGTGATCTTTTAACACTAGGTAAAGATATGGTTAAAATATCTACAAACCCTTTTACATGTAGCTATTGTGAGGAAACAAAGCGGGAACGAACGAAGAGGAAGTGCCCCATGTTTTCGGGCAAATCACGCAAAGTTTGCAAATATAGGTTTTACATGTTTCCTTGCTTCTGCTATCCCCAAGAATTGTACTGGAATTTTCAACACTTTCCTTCATTTAGATTTCCTGGTCACTTCCTGACAAAGCCATCTCCAAACTTCTTACATTTGCATGTTTCTAGTTTTTTAAATTAGTTGTTTATTGTTATACAGGATTTATATAGCACCAACAGTTTGCTCAGCGCTTTACAATATAGGGAAGACATAATTACAATACAATTCAAGACACGAGGGTAATGAGGGCCCTGCCCGCGAGGGCTTACAATCTAAGAGGGAACTAGTTCTAAAGTTTTTATTTATTTAAGATTAATTTAATCCAAAAATTAAAAAGGCATACAAGCTTTTTCCTAAGTTTATAAAGTGTCCAAAAGTTTAAAAAGTGTGACTATTTTATTTGTGTCTTGTCAGCTTTTTCTGTAGTAATTGTAAACTGCTGCCATTCAGTAATGTGGATGAGTCCAGGTCTGAACGAAGCCAAGTCTCAGGCTTTAGTTTTTGTTGGCCGGGGTTTATGTCCAGGTGGATATATGGGTTGGGAAAATCATTGGTGGTTCTGCCATCTTTGAACTCCTTACATATGACTATGCTGGGATTTACCATACCATAGGTCACCTCAGGTGGGAGAGGAGGACTGCTGAGAGTGCTTATCATATCTAAGTTAAATGACAGTAGATGATTCTTGCTCCACCCGCTTTGTGTCTCATCCCTTGTTTTAGGGTATTGATATTGGTGTTTGTAAATCCAATGGGGCCATATTTGTTTTCAAAAAGTGTTTCATTTGGATGTTAGAATATAGGCTGCATCAAGGTTGTCCTTTTCATTCTGTATTCTTTTTGTAAACATAACATTTTGAATGTGTTTTTTGTTGTTGTTTTTTTAATAGGCGTAGTAGGATAAATAAAAACTATAAGTAACATTTTTAACTCCTTTTTTTTTTTTTTTTTTACTTAAAGAAAAGAATTTGTAATTTATCAAGAGCCAGATGTTGCTCCTGCTCGTGTTACCGATAACGGCTTCAGTGGCGAGGTCAGTTGAGTTTTCTCTTTACGTTTTAGAGTTAATTGATGGAAATTTTCATGCTGAACTATACATAATACAATTGAGATTGGGAGTGCCCCAACAAAGTTCAGATTAGGAACATACAAATGTGCATTTAGTAGCTGCAAATTGTGCTGTGGTTTTATTGATATTTTATCTGTTCTTTTTTTTGTTTTAATGTAAAAAGCCTGTTAAAGCAGAACTAAAAACTGCAAATACTCTACTCCGCTCCAGCAATGTGATGTCCATTAGCTCCCTCGCCAGCGGCAAAAACCTCTCACAGGCTTCTCCTGGGTGTGGGGTCTTTGGTGGTTTTGTTTGGCTGTCAAGGGATGATGTAACTCCCATGCATCTCAGTGCACATTCTAAAGAAGACTGCAAACAGGCAGGTAAGTTTGTTTTATTATAGAAGGGACATAGCATGTCTCTTCTGCAAAAAGGAGCCTGCCTGCTTGCAGTTTTTTAGATGTACTTTTAGGGCCTGTTCACATGATTTTCAGGTGCGGATCTGCAGACGCGGTGCTACTCATGCAGTGCGTTTTTGATGCGTTTTCGGTCCGGATGCTGACATATTTTTTTTTGCCCCCCAAGCCGTGGGGCTGTCATTATGCACATTCTTCCTCTGAGGTCACTTCCGCCCTCTCGTAACATCTACTTCCCTTTGTGTATGTAAAGCTGGTGATCAGACATGTATCACATGTTTGCAGGCATGTTGATGGTGCTGGCTACAGCAATCTGCAGAGATCCGTTCCATTTTTCGTTGCGTTTTTGCAGCGTTCGTGCGCTTCCTGATCATTCTGGACCGGACAAAATGTGACATGCGGTATTTTTTCTGGCGTAACCTGAACGGACTGCGCACGTGAGAACTGTAGCCCATAAAACACATAGGGATAGATTGGGATGCATTTTTAGTGCAGGAGCACCATAAGCGGATGTCGTGTGAACAGGCCCTTAGTTCTACTTACTTTATATTGATGTTGATGAAATGTATAAAAAAACGTTATGAACTATCCAGAAATGACTCTAAATGCTATTTATTTTTGTTTTTTAAGATAATGTTATGCTTCTCTAATGGAAATCATTATGACATCATTTACCCTTCTGGATTTGCTGAAAAAGCTGCATTGTGCCAATGTAAGTAAACCACTTCATAAAGACAATAAATGTTTGACACTTTGTCACTGCAAGCAGCATCTATCTAACAAGCAGAGGCGGCTGTGCACTTTGCTGGTTCTGTACACCAGCTAGTCATAAAGCAATATGGTGATTTGGGTTTTCTCTTGCCCAGGCTGTATATCTGATTCTGGACAGGAGTGACTGATGTTTGGGCATGAACATGGTTTACTTAATAGTTTGTGAGCCTATCCTCCTGAGCTCTGCTTTTGGGCTTGCAGTTTGTTGCATATGGCAGGATGTTCCATATGCATAGATATCTATTAAACTTAAGAGCTAGGAAATTATTCTGCTAGAAGTGAATCCAGGTGAGAAGTTGCAGCATTGATTTCTAGTGTATAACTGCTATAATGAAATTCCAGCATTAGTGAGCTTTTCTTTAGCTTTATAGTTTGTTTATTGTACATAAGAAGTTTACTTTAAAGTGTATCTTCATTTTTATAGTCAAATTTAGAAAATCCCTCCCTATATTTTTATTTATTCCTATTTATACCGTATACCTAAAAGGAATTTTGTAACAAAAAAAGTTTTTTCTTAGCGGTTTCTTTGGAGAAGGCCTTTGTGCAGATTTCAGTCTACTCTGATCAATTTGAAAGTAGACAGTAAAACTGAGGGTGCAGATTGAGCTTCTTCTCTTTGACTTACAAAGTCTAATTCTTTAACCCTTTGTTAGGGCAGACGGGGTTTTATAAAGATTTGCACTAATATCATGCAATGTCAAAATGTGCAACTGCCACCATTTTATTCTTTACTTTCAATATATATATAATGTTGTGGGGGGTTTAAGTCATGTTCAGACCCTAAAATGTGGATGATAACATGTGGGAAAAAACACCTTTGCAGCTTTTTTACAACTTTCATTACATACTGGCAAGCACAATTCTCTAATATCTATTGTTTGATATTTAAACCACAGGATGTCTGTGTTTTTTTTTTTTTTCAGAATTCTGCAGCTGCCAAGTTACTTTTACTCTTAAAATTTTTACATACTCCACCAGTGTATTTATATTTTATGTTGACTTTCTTGTCAACAGAAGATTGCATACACTGAGGCCCTGTTCACACCGAAAGCGTGTGCGTTAGAGCGGTAGCTGCTGGAACGCACCGCGATCGCTGAGGAACTTCCCATTGCGTTTTGCGGCGGGAGGGGGCGTGGCGGTGCATTGTATTCAATGGCACCGCTAACACCCCCCACCCCACCCGCAGTGCAAAAACATTGCCAGCGTTCCGTTCCACTGCAAACGCAAAAAATAGGGCTCTTTTTATATAGAAAGTAGGAAAATATCATGATCAGGTTTTACAAAGACACGTTTAACTATGAGAATGGCTATTATGACTTTCTTTTATTCTTTTTGCAGCTATAATTTATGAGTTGCTTTATGAAAAAGTGTTTGGGGTCAACGTGACAAAACACATGTTTAAAACAGAAGCATTGGACTGGAAAGGTGAAGAAGAGGTCCACGACAGTGATGCTTCAGGATCTGATGGAGACGATGATGCAGCTGGGTATGGACAACTGTAAAGGGAATGCATAGTTTTATACATACTCCCTTTTTGTATTCCGTTACAAAAAGGAAATTAATTAGAATCTCAGATATCGAAATTTTAAATACCTGTATCGTTTTGAGGCTTGTGATATAAAGACACTTTCCACAGTGCCCAGAATGGAATCAAAAATCTGTTGTGACTCTGTGTACGACTGTTACTCTATATCATTACAAAATACTTTGCTTTTTTTGTTCTTTTTTAGATAGAAAGGGGGAAGTATAGAATGACTGTCTGGTTTCTGGGGCTTTATTAGAAAGATTTCTCCTCCCTTTCTGTGTTAAAGGTATCTCTCCAATGGAGGCTTTGACTGCAATAAAACCGGACCGAAGTTGTATTCCTTCCCCAAACCAACAAGAACGAGAAGTTTTAGTTACACATACACTTTAAGGGGAAGCCAGTCCCATTTGGACTTATAATAAACTTTTGAATTCTAATTCTTACATTATTATAGTTGTGCAGGCTTACCAATGTAAGACACTTTTTGTACCCCTAAGTAATATTATATTGACAGTATTAAGCGCAAAGCCATAGTTGTTTCCAATGGTTAACCACAGGATTCCGTTATGTGATACTTTTATTCTCAATTGGGAGACTTGTGTTATCAGGTCATCATTAGCTTGGTTCATGCAGCACTTGTTCAAAATGACTTTCTGCTGCCACCTTTTTACTTGAATGGGGCGCCTCTAAGCAAGCCTAGACCAGGAGATTTTAAAAGGATTTCCCCTTCTAATATATTTTTGGGCTATAACCCTCCTCCAGTTTTTCCATTTATTTATATGGAGACTACTTTAAATTTGCCTCTTTATTTTTTTATCAATATGGTTGACGTAAGCAGTCACTTTTGTGTCTCCTAAGGACATTGCCATGCCATAGCTCATGTGTTCTCAATGTATTCCTCTGTGTTCATTGTCTGCACTTGTGTATACAGCACACTGGATGGGCATCTAGTGTTGCCCCTTTCTTTTCTAGTCTTAGTGATTCTGTGCAGGGAAAAACAAGAATACCAAGGCAAATTTAGGTAGTTATACTATCTGCATTTAAAAATAAATTTCACTATACTTTCATGAATTGTTTGATATTTGAACCACAGTATGTCTGATTTTTTTTTTCCCCCCAGAATTCTGCAGCTGCCAAGTTACTTTTTTTGTTTGTTGTTTTTTTTAAATATCTGCATGGTGTTCAGAGTTGGCAAGAATCCCATCATTTAGCCAACTCCAGCCATTTTATTTTTCTTTATTTTTGATTAAGAGGATTTTTTTTCTTTTTTTTTCTGTATGTAAACCCCACAAGAAAGAGGGGGTTTGGTTGTCGCATGTCACTCGTATATTTGGGGTTTTTTTTGCTTAAATTTAAGCATATAATGTCTTTCTCAAATTACGTTCGCTATAAAAGGATAGATTTAGTATACATTTTCTCAATTTTTTGTAATTACATTTAATATTTTTAATTTTTTTTATCACGAGTTATTACCATATATTATATATTTTTCATTTTTCTACAGCTGCAGAGATAATGTGAATTTTGCTGGTATGAATGGATTTAAATCGCACAAGGATGGGAAGGTATGTCTCAAATATGTTACTGTAAAGTATATTGCAATGCTACTGGTTACCCTTTTTATATCATTTTTGTTACTTTGTAGCCACCACAGATAAAGGAAGGTCATTCAGTGGTGCCAGCAGCTGCCCTTCGATCTCTTAATCCAACAGTTTTTAGAAATGTTGAGTATGAAGTCTGGATGAAGGCACAAAGGGGTAAGCAATGAATGCTTAAATTACATCTTTGCAGTTTTCCATAACAAGGAAATTAAATGATCTGGATATCAATGCGGATTCTTTTGATATCATCTTAGAGGGTGCTCAGCCATGTAGTCATGATCCCTTTGTTCCCAGACTGTTTGGAGAGAGAGTATAGCAGAACTGCTGACAGGGTTGGGGATAATTAAAGCTTATTGTGTTGGGGTGCTTGGGGGGAGGAAGGAAAAGCTGGTGCAGAGTTGGGGGTTCTTGGAAGTGCGTGTTTGTGTTGGGGAGGGTGAGTGTGCAGCAGACTGGAGTTCAGGTTTAACAAATTGCTTTTTTTGTGAGTGTTTCCAATGAACAGTATTTACATAGCACTTACATTATTTAATTGTGTTACAGATCAGCAACGGCTGGATTTCTCCATTGCTGCTGGCCTGCAGTATTCTGTGGGAGACAAATGCAAAGTGAGTTTTTTTTTTTTTAGTTGCATATCATTTTCTCACATGTGTCTTTGCACCTTTTGGCATCTCCTGGCTGTGGGATTGGATTGCAGCTTCCTGAGCTGATCATAGGCCACTGGATTTGATCCACGAGCAAATGAGATAGAAGCAGAATGGCAGCTGAACGTGGACTTGGAGGGTGGAAGCAGATAGAAGAGGCAGAATTGGTTATGGACTAATGGAGTATAGAGGAGGCAGAGTTGAAGCTGATCTTAGCAGAGGATGGTGAAAATAGAGTTGTGACTACTGAACGGAGGAAAGGCAGAGAGGGCAAAGTAGGAACTAACCAGGGAGGAAAGAATGGAGGGAATGATGAGAGCTCATCAAGGATAGAAGTGAAATGAAAAGTAACAGAGAATAAATGTTTGACAAGAGGAGGGCCCCTGCAAATTGTATTCTGCTGGCATATAATGCAGAGTGAGTAGGACGGGAGGGTGAAGAGGCAGAGAAGGAGCTGACTGTCAAATGTGGGGAGGAAGGGTAACATATTTCTCATGTAATATATCAGGAATGGCAGGTCATACCCTTTCTACTTGGACATTTACAAAATATAATGTGGCATGTAATATCTACTTGGCAGTTTTGTCTGCAGTATGACAGCCAAGGAAAACTGGAAACACAAAACATTCTACAGAAATAGCTTTGTGCAGAATGGGCATTTCAGAATGCCTAAGACATTGGAGGAATGTAGTATGGACAGTGATGGGAAAGCTGTCAAAAAACATAGTACTTGGGGAAGGGGGTGAGGTAGCTGTTAAAGAAGCCACTGCTAGGTAGATGCTGGGTAAAAGGAACGTTAGGCTCCTTTTTACAGGAGGAAGAATTTATGTAGAAAACAGCAAGTTTAAATCTCTAAAGTCAAATAGAATAGATAATTAGAATTAAATGGAATAGAAAAGGAGCCCACCGACCTTAATATTGTTTTGTCTCAGTAGTTGGGTGATACTTGAACATCAAATTACTGGGAAAAGAATTATAGCACTAGGTGCCCTTATGCATTTACATCTTTCTGGATGAATACCAAAAGCTGTACACTGTTTCATATTGTGATGTTGGGAGTTTATGGAGTGCATAGTGTGGCGTGCTTTTATATGTCACAGCGGAGCATTGTTTACTTTACTGACATAAGTGTAAAAGGAATTGAAATTTCCTGCCCTAGTCAGTCATTTCGAACTTGTGATACCTACCTGTGTACTCATCCCTTCTACTGTTGGAGTTGGGGCAGATGGCTCTAGGCTTCCACAACAGTGGTGGTGGCCCAAAATGTCTTTGGGACCATAAATGTCAAAATTGTATGCCGCTGTAACTGATCCCAATGCAAGCTGACCGGCAAATACCTCCAAAATGGCATGCATTCCACACATGCATGGTAGGCAGTTATAGCCTGGGTTCCACGCAGTACAATTTACTACTGTATTGCAAATCCCCTCTTGTGCCTACAGTAACAGTGGTGGCCACCATAGTTCACTGTGTAGCTTCGGCAGTGTTAGAAAAGCTTTTGGCGGATGGTGTGAGGCACCGCTAGCCCAGAACAGGCAGGAAGTAGAGCACAACATGTGGACCAGGCAGGACACCTCAAAAGAGGCCAGCTGTCTTGGAGTACCCCTCCTCCAGGTCCCTCTTTCCCCTTTGCACCTTCAGACCTCCCCTCGTGCTCTCAGCACCAAACCTGCACCCAGAACCACACTTGCTATAGCGCTTGACCCCCCCATCCCCCCTCCTTCCAAGGTCTGGCGACCACGCTTGCATCCTCAACAAGCACACCACCATGACACCCCTTCGCACACCAGCACAAATACCCTCCCGTTATGACCACAGCAACTTTATTTCCTCTTGCACACCTGCATGGTTGCATTTCTCAGCACTGCACTGGCACGCCCCCTTCTCTTACATTCTCAACACTAACCCTACACCTTGACCAGTGCTTGCGCGCCCCCCCCCCCAAATTGACGACTGTGGCAAATAAACTTAACTGATTTTAAATTTCACTTCTGCAAAAGAAAAGGTTTTCTTAACATTCTAAGTAATAACACTTGGTTTCCCTTTTTGTAGGTTCGATTAGAGCATGGAGGAGCTTTATATAATGCTCACATCCAAGACGTTGCTGAGAGTGGACCAGCTGTGGTGTTTGTGGAAGAGCTGGGTGAAAAGTATGTTAAACAAGCAATTACTGACACACTAACACTAAAATTGTATGACTGACTTTAATAATGATGTACACAGCAGGTATGCGCTTTCTAAGGGTCCATGCCTATAAGTACCCATCTTTGCATTTAATGGTACAGTATTACATTGAGACTCTTTGGGAAGGTTCGCTTCACATCGCCAGGAATTGCTCTGATTTGTTCACAATCAGTGGGAACGTAAGCTGTCATTGAGATCTTAGGTTTGAAAGTTGGCAGCAGTGCAAAGTTTTTGTTACTAAATCTGAAATGGAGGATATTTATTAACCTATCTACAGCATGGGGTATTGTGCTTGGAAAGTTAATTTAAGGTGTTAACCTTACTAGATATTGCCAGGTATCCTCAAACTTTCTAAACAAGGGACCTGTTTACTGTCCTTCAGACCTTAGGAGGGTCAGACTTGTCAATGGCCCTTAAACAATACTTCACACTTTGTAATCAGTGGGAGTAAAAAATTTCCCAGGGTTGGTGGCAGTGGATTAAAAAAAAAAATGGCCTACCACCTGTGGTTAGTTGGTGGAGGATTAGTGCCCCATCATTGGTGTCATTGTGAGGATTAGTGCCCTAGTATGGCACATCCCAGTTAGATTAGTGCCCCAGTATGGCACATAATCTCAGTATGCCACAGTTTTTTGCTTGTGTCCTTGTCTGCTGGACATATTTTCTTTAGCTCTGCTGGCAAAAGTCTGACCATTTTTTACTAGCCCTTTTTGTTTATTTTTCTCAATTGTGGAGTGGAAGGGAAGTGGAGTCCTGTGAGTGCCTTATCCAGACCTTGCTTGACAGACCCTGTCATGGTAACAAGTTGGCCACAAAGCGTTTAATGCCAAAAGCCATTAATGCTGCCTTTTTGTGCTTGCCTTGTCTCTGAAGACTCACTCTGTGAGTAGGCTGATTGGGCTGAGCCCTGAGAGCTACCACTCTTTTGGACAGCTAGGTGCCTTTTGAATTTCCCACTTTGAACCTGTCTTATTACAGGAGCAGTTAACGTTGTGGGACTAACTGCTGACCCCACTAGGAGAGGTGTCGCACACTCCACGCTCTTTCCTCCCATTCAACATCGAGAAAGCATTGCCCTGCTGCTGCTCCTGCTTTGCAAAGAGCTACGCAGCTCACACTTTAATGGGCGATTCCAGTTTTTCGGTATCGAGTAAGAGTACCAATATTTATGTTTCGGTACTTGCCAATACCAAGTGCCAATATCGGTACTTCCGCTAGCATGGAGCCGGCTTTCCAGGCAATCGGGAAGCTGGGCGACGTGTCCTTATCCGTTGCCCGGCTTCTTGATTGCCCAGGAAGCTGGCTCCATGTTGTTTGCCAGGTAGCAGGCTTCCCAGCCAATCTGCATCGAGCCAGCTGTTTGGCCCGCTCGATGTTGATTGGCCAGGAAGCCATCCTCCCGCCAATCGGCATGGACCCATGCTGTTTGGCAGTCACCATGCTGATGTAGCCGGCATGCCAGCTTCACGGCCAATAGGCATGGAGCCGGCATGCCAGCTTCGTGGCCAATCGGCATGGAGCCAGCTTCGCGGCCAATCAAGGAAGTGGATCATTACCTGCTGCCAGCCTTCCTGATTGGCTGGGAAGCCAGCTTCTCAGCCAGGCAGCATTGAGCCGGCCAAAGAGCGTGGAGCTGGTTTAGAGCCGGCTTCCCAGCCAATCAGGAAGCCGAGCGGTGAGCTGATTAGCCGGGAAGCCAGGTCCATGTTTCCTCCCGACACTGCCGATAAGAGGAAATTTTACTCTCACCAGAAGTTCGGGTATCAGGGTTAAGTATTGGAGCATTTGGGGCAAGTACTTGGTATCGTTCTACCAGGGTTCGGAATAATTAGTTTCACCCTGTACATTTAGTGTTCTTCAGTATGCTGACTCCAGTTTCTGCCCTGGTGTCTTCTCATGGCATCCCCATTGTGGGACACTCGGATGACCTCCCGTGGGCCTTATTGGCTAACACCTCCCTGATGAGCCTCATGGTTCCAAGATAGGCATGTTTAGCCTTAATGCTCCTCACCCTTGATTAATTAGTTTCTTGTTCCTTAAATGCTGCAAGTGAGTCAGACATCACTATCTCTTCTTGGACTACTGCATCTCTTCCCCCTGCTGTAGAGAATTTAGTTCCTGAACAGACTAGCTTTTTTGCCTCTGAGGAACAGGTATTCCCTGGCCGGATAAACCAGCCTTCCTGATCTGGGGCTGGTAAGAACTCCTCTTCCCATTCTGGATTACATTCTGGATTTCCTGAACAGGGGCTTCCTCCTACATCGCTGGATCATTCTCTGGCTAGTTGTACTGACAAGGTCACCGGGGCACAACATCGAAGTACTTATGTGCCCCTAAAGTCTAAGAGGAACAGAAGCACTTGTTATAAGAGTTGGTTTGGATCTTGAATAGAATGAAATCCTGTGTTCTAGTCCTGTTTGTCCATTTGGGGACAATGGTCCCCCACCCCCTCTTGGTTTATGGTCATGCTCTTGGTACTGGTTGCAGCAAAACTTGGGTTTACTAAGCTGGCCTACAGTTTTTTGGTTTGCCAGTGTCCTTTACTCCTGGCAAGTACAAGAAATCTATTCTTTCTGTTGGATAAGTGGGACCAAACAAATACTGTTTTTTGTTAGATAATGGATCTCTACAATAACTGTTCTTATTAGCACAAAGGTTTGGCTGTGATACTCTGACAATTCTTAGGAAACAGTGCTTGTGTACACTTTGCAGCAGCAACAAAAAACCATTTTGTGTTCACCTGAAGATTTATTTCTAAAATGTTAACCACAGGGGTTAAATATTGTGAAAATTGTGGTCGGGTTCACATTATTTAATGTATGTATAACTTCTTGTGTAACACGTTTATCTAGAAAAGTTGTTCCACTGAAACACCTTAAACCAGCCCAATTGACCGTCGGCAATAATGATGGCTGGAGCACTGTTGCGGGGAAGAAGATAAAAAAGCCTTCCGTGAGTGGCACGGTGGTGCAGTTCGGTAATTATCTTTACTGATGCCGTATGTGAATTTTAGGTGGTGTTGAACTTTTTATATGCAATGTTGATTATTTCTCTTTGACAGAGAAAGATAACCGAGGACAGAAGAGTTTAGTTAAACCACACAAGACTCAGTCTGTACCTTCTCCGCGCCTGCAGCAAGCCTCTGGAATCAAGCAGCATGGACTTCCTGCAGATCAGACTTCCCTGAGTGAGAGCAAAGGACAAAGCAAGGCTTCAAAAGTGCCTGGAAGGTAAGCTTTCAAAATGTGCAATTACCTTTTTAGAGTAACAGTCTTTGAGCAATTGTAAGCTATACACTCCACGCCAGAAGCCATGAAGCCATGTTGCCAGAAGCCATGTTGTAAGGGGTGTGAGCTTTAACTTAGCGGTTTTTATTCAGGAGTGGAAGGCTAGGAAATAAGTGAACCTTTCATTTTCATGTAAAGCCTCATAAAGTAAGACTGGGAACAGATGGAGAGAACAGTTAACTTCTAAGTTGTCACCTAGGCCTGTACTTGCACAGTCAGAGGAAAGGACGACATCCATATCCTTGGGTTACTCTGGAAGGTATCCCCCTCCTTTTTTTTTTTTCTTTTTTCAAACATGCTGGTGAAGACGCCTGGTAATCTAGTCAACCTCCATTCCAGTCCTTACATCTGCCTGGGCCACAAGCTTTGTCTTAACTAAATGCTTTAATGGATGTTGGGTTCATAAACACACAACTTCTTGCATTTAGGTGTTAGGGAAATTCTTCCCTCCCTTGTTCTGCTCTGCTTGTCTGAGATCCCTGGTGTTTTGTTTTCACCCCTCTGCATTTTCAAAGTCGGAGACATCCCACAGTTTATGTACGTGAAATGCTGTTTCCTTTAATGGACAATGAATATGTATATTATTTTTGTACTTTAAAATCTATTCTTGAAGTCCATTGAGGGATCCTGCCCCTTCCCCTATTGTGCTGTATGTTGCAACTGTTTTTGCACTGCTACAACTGAGCAGGATGGTTAGAGGAGGAGTTATTACCCCTAGGGGGTTGCCTTAGTTTTTTTGTGCCTAGTGTCAAATCTCCTATAGACGGCAGTGTCACCTACAGTTCATGAATATGAACTGCTGTGTCCCTCAATGGACAATGAAAATTGAAAAAGATCTTCAAGTAAGTACAAATTCCTATTTCATTACCTCCAACAGTTCATCTTCTCTGAAGAATGTGAAACAACTTTTCCACTGTAGCCAATGTGGCTTTTTATCTGTTTTATTGCTATTGTTATTCATCGGTTTGTGTTTTTGAATTTGTATGTAAGGAGAATAAATTGCAGACATTGTTAGCAGCCTTTATACTTTTCACAGAAAGCTTGATCGAGAAAGAGGTGACGAGTCAAGCTTCTACAAAAGGGAGAATGTCCACTTTGGCCTGACTCCAGAAGAACGCAGAGAGAAACAAGTAATTGAGGAGTCCAAGTCTTTGTATGAGATGCAGAACAGAGATACCGATGCATTTCCAACCCTTTCTGTAAGTATTTTTAACAGTTCTGGCCAAATCTCCATGATCATAGGAAAGGGCAACTGTTGGCAACACAGTAGATGGACAATGAAAAAGAAAATGATCACATTTGTGCAAAAGAGCAATACTGGCAATAGCCACGTGCGCAAACCATAGAAAGGTCCTGACTGCTGCTTGAGTGGCAAAGAAGTTAGACCTTTCTTCCCATTGCTTGTGCATAGAACACACAGGAAGAGGTGGTCAGTTCTGGTGTACCTCAAAATCAAAAGTCAGAAGAATAGAGTAGAAAATTTTAGTATAATAGAAAAAAAGAGTGAAGTCCTTTTTAAAAGCATAGTCCACATTTCTGCCAACGTTTCACGTTACACCCATGTTTAGGGTGCATTATGAAACATAATCCTGTTCCCACCCCCATCCTCCCGCCCCACACTTACCTGAATTGTGGGGTTCTTCTGCCTCTGGGCTCCTGTTTAGGTTTGAATTCTGCGCAGCTGTGCATGGCTCTGCTCACCGCATCATGCACTCATCTGTTCACAGGATCTGAATATGGAAAGACTACAAGTTATATCTGCCACCACGGTCAAGGGTCTGACAGGTCTCAATGGCGCACAAGTAGGTTAATGTTGAAGCACTTGTAGTCAATTTATTACTTCCTCTATTCCGATAACTAAAGGCCTGTACCTCAATTCAAACCTGGTACTGCAGGAACAGTCTACAGGAGCTTGTGTATTGCAACCATGATCCACTGATCATGGTTGCAATTCTTTGTAGGCTCCAATGCAAAACAATTAATTAAATGCACATTTTTTCTTTCACCAATGTGTGCGCAGTTATTTATTTATTCCAAAAAGTGGACTATACCTTTTAATAGTACCTTAGACATGAGTAAACAGTTGCTTAACATAGCTTACATTTTTCTTTTGATTTGTATATAGTCCACTCTTTTATGATTTAATGTTGGGAGTTGTAATCTGGACAGTAGAGACAGCCTCACTGTAAATTATTTTTGCACTTTGTTTTCACATACAAGACTTGGCGTTGGTAATGTAAAATAATTCCACCACAAATTATTTTAGGTGGAACAATCCATTAAACCCATAAAGCAAGGGAAATATGTAACATTTATATATTACAGACATTTATATAGTGTCAGCTATTTACACACTATTTTATTCACATCAGTCCCTGCCCTCAAGGATCTTACAATCTAAGGTCCCTATCTCATATGTATACATACTAGAGTCAATTTACCTACCAGCATGTCTAGCATCTGTGATAGAAAACTAGAGTACCTGGAGCAAACAACCATGCAAGCACAGGGAGAAAAAGCTCCATGCAGAGAGTTTTCTGGCTGGAATTTGAATCAAGGACCTCAGTACTGCAAGGCACAAATGCTAAACCACTGTGCAGCCCAGAAATATATTGAGGGAACCTAAACCCAGAAACGCTCAGCTCGTATTTCCTGTCATTCTTGCTGCTGCTCTAAATCTGGCATAGTTCTTCCCCTCATCACTAGTTTTAAACGTACAAGCAGCCACCTTGTTTTGCCTGTTTTTTTCCCCATAATTTGGATTAGCTCAATATATTAGGGTATGTGACAGGTTCTGTTTTTTTTTATTTTTTTAAATGTAGACTGGATTTCTTCCTAACAGATTTGGGAATGTTTTTTTTTCTTTCAGTCCATTTAAATAGTTGGTTTTGTTTCCAGGCTTCTATAGTCGATGCTGCTGCTTCAGGTTCTGAAACGAAAAAGAATCCGACAGTAAATCGAGAGAAGAGTGCCAGGAGAAAGTCAGAAGATGACCCGAGGGCTAAAGGTAAACCTAGTTCTGTGTAGGATTCTTTCACGGGTTTTATACTAATATTGTCATCCAATACTGCCTTCTCCTATTTTAGGTGAATGTTTAATATATCTGTTAGCGTTTAGACTTACTGACTTATCTTTGCCACTGCTTGTTAGTAATATGAGGTTTTACTTTTAATTAAGCTTCCAAACTGGCTCAACCTGCAAGAGTGGATGATCAGAAAACAAGTGAGGTATGCTATGAATAAATGATGATCTCGTAAATCTCTGCATTTGGAATCGCACATAAATGTGAACACATTTTCTCGCACCTGAAGACAGTGCCCACCTTTTTAAGCCAATTTATAATTTGGAAGGGTATGTGCAGCTGAAATTAACATCTACAGCCCAGAGTAAGCCATGAAAGACTGGGAGAGGGATAACACTGACACTAAGTCCAGTTTACTGATTTAGTTAGTTAAATATGAACATGATTATGCGTGCACCTATCAAAATAACAACTTGTCAATAACGGTACAACTAAATGTGCAGAAATTTGAAAATAACCTATATGGCTTAGTATTGTTTACTGGTACCTTGGTTGTAATGCTAGGTAATGGACATTTAATGTGGAAAATGTTGGTGACTAGTTTTTATTGCTGTGTCTATGTTCCTGTTGGTGAGATTTCAGGATGAGGACACTTGTAACACTTTTTTTTTTTAGGAGAGCGGTTAGAACTTCTCACAATGATTTGTTGCTGCCAAACCCATGTGCTTTGTACATGCATCACAGGCATAAGAAGCGGGGGTAAATTTCCCCAATGGGGTCACATCCTAAAATGAAAACCTGAAAAATCTTAACTTCTCCCCACTAAAGGTGGCCATACACTTTACAACCCTCGCAAGACTTTTGTCTTGCGAGAGTTGTAAAGTACTCATAAAAAACGTACAATCTGCCCATCTTGGACAGGCAGATCGTACTTGCGATCATCGCAAGCCCGCCCCCCTGAGGGGCGGGCTTACGATGACTGCAAACGGGCCGTTCGTCAGTTGTCAAACCAGCAGGCCACTAACTCGCCGAGTATCGTACGATTCCCGGCGGGTTTTGTAGCATGCTGGTTCGACGGAAGACGTGCGACCGTACAGTAGAAACGGTCGCACGCCTTCCATACACTGCACGATTATCGTACGATCGCGGGATTTCCCGAAATTCTCTTACGAGAATCGGGCAGTGTATGGGCACCTAAAGATAAACAAAAAGTGTGGGTTGAAGTTAGGATTCGAGACTGAGTGGTCTGATTTTTGCATAAACCCAGTTGTGACTGGTTCTATTTAACAATCAACAGGTATAGCTCCCTTATAATCATGCTGCTTTTTAAATTCTGGGAATATTACTGGCAGACCTAGACAAATCTTTCAAGACTGTTTGTTTCCAGATTTACTTAGGGTTTTGTAATTGGAATATGTATGTGTATGGCTCTCTGGAGACAATGGAAACATCCAATTGTAAAGGGAAAAGTTCAATATTGGCAAAGTTCAGAAGCCATTCCGTCATGGTTTGTGGTAGCTGTGCCTCTAGGGGCGCTCTTTTCATGTCAACTGATTTATCACTTATTTTAACCAGAAAAGTAATAGCAGCAAGTATTTAATTTTTTTTTAAATTAATATAAGCTGCCCCAAGGAGTTTTAGAGGACTAAAAACACATTGGGCTTCATTTTTTAGCATGCCTGAAACAAACTCCACTCACACAACAACCAACCTTGATTTCTCCAATGAAGAATACAAAACGAAGAGGAATGTAGCTGCTCTGGCAGCACAGTCTTCCTCAGGCATTTTGATAAATGAGGCCAAGTGTCTTGTACTCTGCATGTCCATTTGGTTGTAGTTTAAAGTTAACTGCAGAGGTGATACGAACATTACGTTATGTGGTAAAACTACTCTGATCACATTATGTAAAATCTCAAGTTGTGGATCTACCCTAGCTGATCCAGGGGGAACAGATTCTGCATTTTTTTTTTTGTATTGTCCTGCGTGTGCTGAGTGATCTTACAGCACACCTACTTTGGTCCAGGGGCTCACAATGACCCATGGTGCAAATTTGGCCCCTAGTCCCTTAGTGAGGGTGCCCATGTGGCCACACTCCTTGAGTGTCAGCTGACTGTTCTGCAGTAAGTCTAAAGTCAGATTCTGACTTGCACCATCAGGTGGTGTAACTTGCTCAGCGCCAAACCCCTCACCTTTGCTCACAACCTCATCATATGTTGCCCCCGGAATTATCCAAGTCTCAGCCTATGAACTCTCCCAGATGCTAAAGATTTCCCACCTCTTCCCATAGGGACAGGATGCCATCGCTGCCTGGGGACCATTTTTCAGTCTCATGCGCAGCAATGTATCATTTTGTTTTTTTTCTCAAGCCTATACCAGTCCATCTCCACGTGCAGGAGAACTATATCCGAAGTATGATGATATTCTTGTCTACATAATTAGTTTGGAGAGACCCAATTACATATTTTCTTGACCTTGTGGAAAAGCACAATGTTTTGCCTTTTTATAAAAAAAATGTAATGCTATCTCTAATGGCTTCTGTACTGCTATCCTAACAGCTCTGGTTTAAAGGTTTCCATTTTGGGTTTTTATGTACCGTATTTTTCGCTCCATAAGACACACTTTTTTTCCCCCAAAAGGAGGGGGAAAATGTGCCTGCGTCTTATGGAGCGAATACCTATCGCCCGACACCCGGGACATGCAGTTTCGGGCGCTGGGCAAGTCGTTTCTTTTTGTACATTCAGCCCTGCTCCTGACAAGCAGAGCTGAATGTACAGTGGGAGCCGCTGTTCGTTTAATACAAGCGATCTAAGTAGATCCCTTGTATTAAATCGAGCGGCGGCATCGGCGATAGTGTCCGCCCCCCGCCGAGGTTTTCTGGGTCCCCCGTTCCTATGCAGGACTGTGACCCATCACGATCCCCCATAGGAGCTCACCATAGAGCCCATTGAGCAGACGAAGAACGACGTTCTTCGTCTGCTCTGTGTGATTACTGAGACAGCGCCACCTGTCTCAGCAGTCACTAACTGCAGCTTCTGTGACAGAATTTCTGTCACAGAAGCCATGCGTCCTATCGTCCGGAGCGTCTTATAGACCGCAAAATACGGTATATCTTTTTTTCCTTATTTATCATTTAAAAAAAAATAAAAAATTTAACTTTGGTGAGATAAATAGGAAATACTGCATACTAATATTTTTACATGTGCATTATGCACTCATCAGGTGGAACACCTGGCTCCTTGTCCCATTCTTTTTCTGGGCTAGCTTGATTTTGTTTCCCTGCGAATCAGGGTTTAATCGTACTTTCTGTACAGGAAAAGACCATGGAGCACTGATTGCAGAAGTAAAACCGTTTAAAAATGCAAAAGTTTGTTATATTAATTTACAGGAAACATTTCTGTTTACAGGAAACAAAGCCACCTGCTACCTCTGATGAAGCTGTTGTGATGCCTAATGTCACTGTTCTTCCGACCCCTGCTGAACAGCAGACACCCACCACAGTGCCTTCTCAACCCCCAGTAGTGACACCTTGGTCAGGTCAGTTGGTCTCTTGAATTGCCTGCTAGTTGTTTTATGTTTTCAGACGCCTCTGGTAAGATTTGCCATATGGTAGTCTTATGTATCTACCCCTTCCACAAATACTTTTTTTTTCTGCTCTACATTACTGAGAATCCATTCAGGGGGGTGCAATGCACCATCATTTGGAAAAGAAGTAGCCATTTAGAAATTGAGATTTCTTCTTTTTTTTTTCTTTTTCCATTCAGGGACATGGGAAGAAAAGCACTGATGAAGCTTTTAGCAGGCAAATCGTAGGGAGACCTGTATGATTAGGCCCAGTCTTGTGGGTGGGGCATAGGACAAATCCTGGCCAGACATTTAACACCAATTGTTCCTGGAAGGGGAATCGTATAGGGGCCTGGGAGCAGCGAATTGTATCCTTTTACACAGCAGAACCCTAAGGTTAAGGACTTCCTGTGTCCCTTAGTAGATTCCAAGAAAAGCGTAGACTGGGTTATGCTGCCAACCTTTAGGAGAATTGGACACTGCCATCATGCTTCAGTTTTTTGTTTGGAGTGTGCTATGAGAATGGATATCTTCTCTACTCAGGGAAGCAAACTAATTTTCTTTGATGTTTCAAAATTTTTATCCAGATCACTTTTCTCTACATGCTGCCTAACGAGAAGAGCTCACTTTGCAGCTTGGTCCAAATTGGTTCATCCTCAGCCACGGATGCTGTACCCAGACTTTGCTGTGAGAAAGGAGCAGCTCCTGTCTGACCTGCGCTCACTGCACACTGCTTGGGGTGCTCTCCACTACTTTACAGGTCCAGGGCTGTGGTTCACCTACCTGGTGGAAGCCTGTCCCTGAAGACTCCTTAGGGAGTTTGGAGTGGTGAAGACTGTCTGGGAAGGGCTTTGTCTACCTAGGTCAGTGGTGGCGAACCTTGGCACTCCAGCTGTTCCAAAGCTACAAATCCCAACATGCATTTGCCTCTGGGAGTTATGTCTGTGGCTGTCAGAGCCTTGCAATGCCTCATGGGACTTGTAGTTCCAAAACAGCTGGAGTGCCAAGGCTCGCCACCACTGGTCTAGGTCCTACATGGGAATTCCTGTGAAGCCTTTACCATTTATGCCTGGCATGTGTTAACTGTGTCTCCGGCTTTTCTCCTCAGGGGTTAATGCTCCAGAGCTCCGTGCTGCGACACTTAAGTTACTTGGAAGAAACAGGCACTGCGCTACATTTTTGAATGTCTTGCAGATGTCTGCAGAACAGTAAACGTAACCTTTTTGTCTAAATTGTTTGAGAAGCTCTTTATTAAACAATACTGCAGTAACAGCTTTCGTGCAGTTGACCTTTACAAGACGCAAGGCAACTCTGTTGAGTTTACTTGGTTACAAAAAATGGGGTAGCCTATAGCAATAATTCAGCATTCCTTCATTTGTCTGACAAAAGTAGAAACCTTTCATTTCTGGAGTCCCCTGTTAATGGTGAACTGCTTTCACTACACCAAAGTTACCTTGAAGTTTCAGAGCACATTTGCTTTGTTGCTGCTGGCTAATGTGAACGGAGTGTGAGCTTATGCAGGAAGTAGCGGTTTGGAAGGGTCAACACTGTGTCCCTGCCGGATTTTCAGCCACTGCTTATTCCAAGGAAGACCGATCATTGAGGTACACTGGGGAATGTCAGCGATCAAGCTATGTATTTATCTTTAGGCTCTTTTCACAATCGAATAGTTGACACCTTTTTTTTTTTTTCTTTTTTTTGGTAGGTATTTCAGCACCAGTATCGACTTGTGCTGAAACCACTTCTGACTCTGCTGTGTTAGAACCTCAGGTGACATCAACCTTCTCACCACTACCCGCTTCAATGCCAGCAGTTAGCCAACACTTACTGCCAATGCCTCAGGCCTTGAGTCCTTACCAAGATCCTCTTTATCCCGGATTCCCTGTGAATGAAAAGGGGGAAAGGATTACTTCCCCACCTCCCTATTCCTATTGTAAGAATGGAAGTGATCTCCCTAGTGGTAAGTTGGGCTGTAGCAGGTATATTCAACCTGCAAATAAATGGTATAGATAAAGGAAATGCAACCGCTCTGCATGTTTTTTTTTAATTTTCTTTCCCTTCTGATGTTTTTCCCTTTAGATAAATGCATCCTTCATTTCTTCTATAATCTTGGCGTTAAGGTTAGTCATTTCTTTCCAGTATGGTTGTCTATTTTCAGGAGTATTGTTGTGGCTGCCAAATCAGTTGTTTGCTGTGGAGGGGGGGGGGTCATATACAACTTAATTTTGGTGGATGTGTTATTTAACAGCCTGTAGTCTTTGAAAAAATATGCTGTAAACCTGGGGATTAATAAAGTATGCATTGTGCTTATTTAAAGTGTACTATCCATGAAAATGGAAGGTCTGCTTAGCTGACCGCCTAGATGAAAAAGGGACATAAATAATGGCCAAAATACTGCATCTTAAGACAAAAATAATAAAATACTTTAGTTTTGTTTTTTTCCACTCACCTCATAGTTCTAAGCCGACCTGTGACAATGAGACTGTCACAGGTCGGCTCAGTAGATCGGGAGGTGAGCGAACACATACCGGGTTCCCTTACCTCTCGATCCTGTCACGGCTCTCTGCCAAATAAATACCACCAAAAGAAAGCTCTATCTGTCCCCAAAAAAGGGTATAAAATTCATTTCAGTACAGCGCTGCATGACGGAATAAATGTCAGTTAAAGTACCGCAGCGCTGAATACTGAAAAATGGCCTGGATGGGAAGGGGGTTTAACACCCCGGATGTCAACTGGTTAACCATGGAAGGTTAAAAATACATGATTAAAAGAGAACTATGGGGTAATCTTTTTTTTTTCCCCCAGAGTTCTCTTTAGGGTCACAGGGGAACATATACTTGCGTCCTCCCATGACCCAAAACTCCGTGTATAGCAGGATATTGCCTGCTATATGCTGAGATTGCCACATCTGGGACAGATACTGACAATACTGTCAAGATCCAGCTGGCTGATTGACAGTGGGCTCTGCCTATCTAGAGTTAGGGCTAGCTATGACCGCCTTCTTCCCCGTCCGTCCCTCCAGTCAACGCTGGAGGAGGGGAGAGGGGGAATCCCTGTGGGGAGCGGTGACTGACAGGCTTTATTCAGCAGGGAGATCATCAGCGAACAGATGTTGGTAGGAATCTGTTTAGGCATACATTGCTGGTAGCGAAAGGGTTAAATGAAGTTTCATAATACACTAGCATGTCTGCTCTGCAGAGCTCCTTCTGGTTGTTGCAGGTGAACTTCACTGTTAAAAAATGGTGAAAAGTTGGGCTAAGATCTTGCCTTCTCTATTATGTCATAGTTGTAGTGGCAAGCTTACCTTTAATGTCCTATATAAGCAGGACATGCAGGAGAGTGAGAATTTTCAAACTAAGGTTTTGTGCCAACTATAGTAAGCAGCTATAAACCTTGCCTGCTCACTTTTTCTCTTCCAACAACTCTGGCCTGTGCAAACAACTAATTTATTAGTTACAATATTGATTTTATTACAGATAATTTATATAGCACCAACAATTTACCACACGCTATGCATCTTGTACATTCACACCAGTCCCTACCTTCAAGGAGATGACAATCCAAGGTCCCTACCTTACATTCACACATTCACATACTAGGGACAATTTAGATAGGAGCCAATTAGATTCACAACATGTCTTTGGAGCGTGGGAGGAAACTGAAGTACTCCAAGGAAGCCCATGCAAGCTCTATGCAGGTAGTGTCCTGGTTAGGATTTAAACAGAGAAGCCTCGTGCTGCAAGGCAGGAGTGCTAACCAATACACACTGTGCTGTTCCAGTATAGATCTGTTACATGAATAGGATTACAATAATATCAGTTTGTTCATATTGGTTTCTTTTACAATTCACAGAATTCTATCTGATTTGTTTTCCAGGCTTACACATGTCCAATGTGGCCCCCACATTTATATTTGCATCCTCTTCATCAAGCCTACTTAAATGTGTGCAGGATATATCCAAATATTCCTGTTTACCCTCAAAACAGTTGGATGCAAGACGTCACTGTAAATCCAAATGACGCAGACCCTTCACTGTTAGTACCCCAGAATGAAGTGAGGTATGATGACCAGTGTTCACAGCCAGCTACTTTATGCTCTTCAGCGCCCCTTACACCATCTGTCCAAGTTCCTGAAATAGCAGGACACCTTTCATCCCAAGCTAATGAATTGGAGGACAAGCTCCACTTCCAACCCATGGTAGGTGACTGTGAAGGCACCCAGGCAAGCAAGGCAATATTCCCACAACCTCATTTTGGGCAAGGCTCTTACATGGGGCATCTTCCAGTAGCTCCCCAAGTTTTTTCACAAGTGTGGTATGGATATCCATATCAAGGATACATTGAGAACCCAGTGGTACAACATAATGTTTATATCCCCCCTCAGAGTAGAAATGTGCCTGCCAGCACTTTGTCTGTTGATGTTGCAGAATGCAGCTCAGTTGAAGGAACTATAAAGCAGCACCAAGAGCTAATGCATGAAAGCAGACCAGATATGCCTTTGTTTATTAATGTCGCTGCTGTTGAAGAGCTGGTCAAACCAGGACAGCAAATACATTTAGATAGTCCTGAGATGGTTGATCAGAAGAGCCTTATTGAAAAAGTGCCTGAAAGCCGGGTGTTGCCATCAGTTGTAACTAAAACCTCAGAAGAACAGAGGTCCACTGACCAAGTCAGACAGTTAACCACAGAGACCGCATCTGTAAACCCACCTGAAGACAGACCACTGAGGGCAAAAGAGGAGAGCTCAGAGGATGAGAGGGAAATATGTAATATATTGAGTGGTGGCAGATCAAAGAACTTCTACAACCAGTCATATGGGAACAGGAGGTTCAGAAATGAGAAATTTCATCAACCCAACAGAGGTGGCTACCAGTATTCGAGAAATGAGGAGGCCTGGAGGGGAGCAAGAGGCAGGGAAGATGGCTATCCACACTACAGAAGTTACAGGGGAAGGCCGAATCGAAGACGGCCGATGGGGGAGCCATATAGGCAATACCATGAATAGAATTGCAGAGTGAGTTTGTATTTATTTGGACAGTTTACTTAAGATAATAAAATACAGAATCTATTTAATATTTGGGTTCAGGGAAAAGTTTCAAATAGTTTGTAGCCATAGACTTTCTTTTGGCTGAATTTGTAGGGTTTTTTTTCTCTCTTTAATATATAGACTCACTAGTGGGGATTGTTTCAAATGTTTTGTTTGTAGAAATAGAATTTATCATATGAAACCGTTGTTTCGAGGAGGACCCTTAATGTAGATGGTGGCCTCCTCAGCATTGGCACATTTCTCAGTATGTTAATGCAGTGAAAATTGTCATGCCAAATAGCGATTGTCATATTTTTAACTTGCCTTAGAGTGCTTTAGACATTTTACAAAGCTCAGTATGATAAAACTGCTTTTGATTGTGCTTCAATTCCCAAAGGCCTTTGATTTTGTGAGATCGACAACCTCCTATTTAGCACTGCAGGGGTGAAACTAAACTTGAATGTTGTTTCCTGTTGTGGCTTACTGTAAATATGACATTGTTTAACCACTTTTAGCTCATGGTTTCCCTCATAAGTGTCTGGTCCTCTGATACAGCCTTTCAGTACACAGGGCCCTTGTTATCAACAATCACGAACAAATGTCAGAACTTCCTTACTGCTCCACTACAACTACTGATGTGATTTTTCACGTGTATAGAAGCCATGGCACCAAAAAGCACCTTCCCTTTTATCACTAGTGTGACCTGGCAGGTGCAGGCAGCTGCCTTGTTGCGTAGATAGACGCAACTACCATTACCTGTAGTTCATGGCAGCAGAATTTGAAGCCCAAGTTAATGCATGTGCCTTGGTAACTAATTGTTAATTGTTTTTATTTCCCCCCTCAATAAAAGCTGCAGTGACCATGTGTGAGTGGATGGATCACATAGAAACACATGACAATGATACATTTCCTTCCTAATGCCAAGATAACTTGATTTTCAAGATGCATTCAGAGCATTTTCACTGCATGTCCAGTCTGCGGGTGTTTGGGGAAGTCTGATACAGTTCGTGGACAGGCAGTAAAAGAACTCCTGTAAGGATTTAGGTATGCAAGAATATGGACAGTTATCTTGAGCAGCCATCTCTTTGTTGCTGTTTGGCAAAACTCTGGGAACAAAGGAGTCACTGAACATATGGTGACCACATTTACTGTTCACAAAACTACAGGGGTAGAAAAAGTTTTAATATGTCTTGGAGTAAAGACGCTGTTTACAGTATTTGTGTGTTTTATACTCTGCCACTTTGCCCCAATTGCCTGTGTGGTTACCACAGAGCTGTGTGAGCTTATGCTGCAAATACAGCTAAGCTCCACTGGACAGGAGTCCACAGCTGATCATTAAGCTGAAAGAGATGCTTTAAAATGAGCAAGTCCTATGCAAGGAGCACGTTCACATATGCTAAACTTCATAGCCTGCCATCCGCAGCTAGAAAACAATTAGGGGACTGACAGTTGCACAGTTCAATCGGTATACCCAATAAACGGATAGCTGCTAGCAATAATTCGAAGCTACAGAAAAAAAATTGACGTCTTGAGCTCTGGCACAGGACACAGGAAAGAAAATGGATGCTACACTTTGCACTGACGTATTGTAAAGATGTGTAAGAACTTAAAGTATATTATTTTAACTATATAGATAAACCTTATGCCTCAGTATGTTCGATTTGTGTTTTTTTAAGATTGTTAGAACTTAACATGATGATTTTTGTTGTACTGATATTTAATTTCCTGATTCCCCTACCCAGTTAAGGTTTCTTTTTTTTTTTTTTTTGGATTGTGGTGGACTCTTGAATGTTTCATTTTTTCTTTGACTGCAAATGTAAAATATACTCGAGACATATTGTTTCCAGGGATGGTTTCTTTGAAGAATAGGTTATTGTTCTTTATATATCCTGAGTGCAGTGTTTTAGAGCAGCTTTGCACTTATGTTTACAGGTTATGTTTGCTGGTTTTTTATACTTCATCTATATATGTAAAGAATTTGTTTAACATTGACTCCTATGCATGGATAATTTTGATTCATCAATGTTTTTTATAGGAACATTATTTCTATGCTTGTCTGTCTTGTTTTTATGCTGTCTCAAAAGAAAATGTTTGCAAATAAAATGTGTCTGTTTAAAATTTGTTGCTAAAAACTGCTTTTCTTTTTGCAAAAACAAATACTTTTTTGAAAGCAGGGGGTTTATCGCATAAATTATGAATTGGTACAGTAAACGCCATAAACATTCAATTGTGTAAATTGGATTGATCTGTGCTCCAGTATGGCCAATAGAAAGAAATATGACCAAGTCAGATATATAAAACAGCGGTTTTATAGACCGTTACCAAGGTTGTCCCATATAAATTGAATACAGTAAGGTAAACCCGCAGAACATTAGGAATCCAAAAGTCTTGTTTTTATTTGTTGTTGCCGCCTGTTCCAGATTTTAACACGTATTAAAACCCTAAAAACAAATGTAATATATTGCAGCTTAAAGTTCATCTTTTAAGAAAGTTTGATAAAACAAACTTACTCACAGCACCTCCCCCAGTCCCCACTGCACTTACCTGTGTGATGCCTCCATCAGCCAGTGTAACTATTCATATAAATCGTACACTGCACTTCACAGCCCCACGATCTGTAATGATTATAATGCTGGCAAATGGTGAGTGCTCATTGGTCAGCAGTCATATGCACCAGCGGGTGTAGCAAAGCACGTTACACCGAGCGTGCTTTGTGCAGAGCCTAGTGTACACACAGGTGTAAAGCTTGGCAAAACTTAAATTTTTATTTTGTTGTCTGATCTTGCAGTAAAGCTCAAGCAAACTGATCCAGTAGCAGCACTTGCTGCGTGCACAAACTTATATAAAAAGCAAAATAAAACAAACACAGGCTACTACAAACATACATACACATGCACTCACTACACTATCCTTTCTAGTACATGTAATGGTTTCTAAGAGCGGAAACAATAGTACTTGGCTTCTGGTTGCAGTCTTTGGTGTCCAAGTCCTTTTGTTTCAGAGTTCCATGGTGAGTCCTCTCTTGTTCAGAGTGATGTCTTCTCTTGCTCAAAGTTCCATTCTGAAGCCCTCCTTTCAGTTTTGAGCTAATGACTTTTATTAGAAAAATTGGCATCCCACCTGTGGCTGGTGCCCCTTAAGACTTGTATGAGTCCCTATGCAACCTGCATTTCACTTTTTACAGCTCTAGGTGGCAGCGTTGTAATCATGAATTGCCATCAGTAGTCAATGGTGAATAAGCCTTGACCAGACTAGGTGTGATTGTTTACACAAGGTTTCCCCCTAACACCATCCCATTGTGATATGAATAATGGGGAAACAATACAGGGCAGAATTGGCTCTGCAGGAACTGAAGATCTACCCAAGAAGAAAAAACACCAAAAGGATAAGAAAGGTTTGATTCTCTGAGTAGAGAAGACATCCATTCTTCTAGGGCACTAGAAAATAAAAACAAAAAGCGGACGCATGCGGGGATTGGGAGGGCTTATACTGTAATGTCCTTACAGCTCGTTTGCCAGTTGCCATTCTGCTGAAAGCCGCAAAACCCAAGGTTCCCGAATTTCTACGCTGTGTTCTGTAATGTACCATTAAGGAAAATAAATTTTTAGCAGCAGTGAAGACTTTGCTGTTGTCTAAACAGCTGGTGATAGTTGGCCTGTCACATGGTGTTGGTGCTTGGTAAAGAGATGGCCAGATAGGAGAGTGTATAGGGGACCCGTGTGAAAATTTCTCTTTTTTTTTGTTTTATGGTCCACAGGGTGTTGGGTAGGGAGACTTTAGGTGCCTTAACCTGGCCATACACTGGTCGGTTTTTGTGGGTCACATTTCTGCCATGTTGGAGTCTTCTGGTCGCCAAGGGCGAAAGGAAATCCTCCTGACTCTGAGAGACAAGAACATTGCCTGTTCTCGGTTTCCTGAGCAGCATGAGGAAGGTGAGTTGTTGGAGGGAAATGCTTCAGAGGATTCCTCCATGGAAGAAATTAGGGATGCACCGATACCACTTTTTTAAGACCGAGTACCGATACTTTTGATCAAGTACTCGCAGATACCAATTACCGATACTTTTTCTTAAAGGGACAGGTCACATTTTTTTCTAAAGCAATACAAACTAATGCTTTAAGGTCACTTTCTTAATATTATGATTCATTAGATGATGAGGGAGCATGACGCCGGCTTCCCGGCCAATCAGAATGCTGGGCGCTGCGTCATTACACGGCGCCCGACTTCCAGATTTGCTAGCTTCCTGACCAATCGGGAAGCCGGGCAGCGCGTCATTGCACGCTACCCGACTTCCTGATTGGCCGGGAAGTTGGCTCCATGCTCTCATCACAAGTGACGAGAGAGCATGGAGCCGTTTCCTGGCCAATCAGGAAACCGGGCAGCGTGTAATGATTTGCTGCCCGGCTTCCTGATACAGGAAGTACTCGTGCTAGGTATCGGAGCATTTGGGCGAGTACGAGTACTCACCCAAATACTCGGTATCGGTGCATCCCTAGAAGAAATAGCTTCAGTGGTGTTAGGCCCTTAGATTCCACCACTTCGAAACTTAAAGGAGAACTATGGGGTTCTATCTTTTTTTTATGAATGCATTCCTTAGGCTAAATAAGTAAATAATGTAATTTACTGTAATTAGCCAAAATGCACAGGAAGGCTGTGAAACCTTATTTTAGGTGATGGGCGGGGCTAAGCGCCGCAATGAGAAGACATCCCGACGTATCTGACGGGATCCTCCCCACTGATGATTGACAGTGATTCTTGAGCGGCTGCGCGTCCACAAATATATGGACATGTGCAGCAGCTCTCTCCTTACCTGCACGTTCCCGTGTGCCAGCTCCTTCCCCACTCTCTCTTTCTCTCCCTGCTGACAGATCGGGGATCGCTGATGACAATCTGGAACAAGCGTGCAGCCCGTGATGATGGAACTCCTATACTTGTTTCAGGTCACACGTCCCCGTGTGCCAGCTCCCCTGCAGAGTCAATAGCAACAGACCTCCAAACTTCATGTGGCCTTCAGATTGGCACAACAACAGTGTGTAGAGAGCTTCATGGAATGGGTTTCCATGGCCGAGCAGCTGCATCCAAGCCTTACATCACCAAGTGCAATGCAAAGCGGCCGATGCAGTTGTGTAAAGCACGCCGCCACTGGACTCTAGAGGAGTGGAGACATGTTCTCTGGAGTGACAAATCACACTTCTGTCACTTATGGCAATCTGATGGACGTGTCTGGGTTTGATGGTTGACAGGAGAATGGTACTTGCCTGACTGCATTGTGCTAAGTGTAAAGTTTGGTGGAGGGGGGATTATGGTGTGGGGTTGTTTCTCAGGGGTTGGGCTTGGCCCCTTGGTTCCAGTGTAGGGAACTCTTAAGGCATCAGCATACCAAGACATTTTGGACAATTTCATGCTCCCAACTTTGTGGGAACTGTTTGGGGATGGCCCCTTCCTGTTCTAACATGACTGCGCACCAGTGCCCAGAGCAAGGTCAATAAAGACATGGATGAGTGACTTTGTGGTGGAGGAACTTGACTGGCCTGCACAGAGTCATGACCTCAACCCGATAGAACACCTTTGGGATGAATTAGAGCGGAGACTGCAAGCCAGGGCGTCCCGTCCAACATCAGTACCTGACCTCACAAAATGCGCTTCTGGAAGAATGGTCAAACATTCCCGTAGACACACTCCTAAACCTTGTGGACTCCTAAACCTTGTGGACACCTTCCCAGAAGAGTTGAAGCTGTTATAGCAGCAAAGGGTGGGCCAACTCAATATTGAACCCTACGGACTAAGACTGGGATGCCATTAAAGTTCATGTGCGTGTAAAGGCAGGTGTCCCAATACTTTTGGTAATATAGTGTATGTGTCTCTTGCAGATAAAATGTACATGTGCCGCCCCAACGGGGCAAAGAATATGAGATGCATAGCCTCAGTTAATATTAGCATTGTTTTAGATAGAGTTATTATAGTGTGTTTTTGCCTAACTATTTTCCCCATAGCAAATCCATGTCTTATCCTATGCTGCCATCTAGTGGCCTTTGTGATATCACACATGTCTTTTCTGTATTTCTGTTCCCCATGTGAGGACATATTTCCAGTCTATGTATGCCCCTCCCTTCTTCCTGTGTGCAGTACTTCCTGTGTCATGGCCACAGCTACTAGCCACATGTAACAAGGACACTCATGTAATCTGCACAGTACGTAGGAAAGGCATCATTTTCTGACCGCACAATACTATAACCGTTCAACTGCTGTTCCTATCATCTGCTGTAACCTGATGTTAAAGAATAAACACCTCTTTTGAATGAATCGGTATTGACGAGTTCAGCTATCTGACGAGGATTGTCCGCAGTGAGTATATCTGCTTATACAGGCCAGGCATAGAGGTCTCAGCAAGGGATATATTTCGCTATCACAACGATCGGAGTCAGAATAGTACACAAACCTCTCTAAACAGTAGTCTACAAATCTTTCATACACTAACACAATCCTCAAATGACCTTCCAGGAGATTTCACATTAGCTCATTGTAGACTCTAAAACTTGGGGCCCATTCACAACATTGTGCAGTAATAACATGCACATTGCTACAAATTACAGCAATGTGTGATCTATTGATTCTTAGAGCAGTGCAGCGCACAGCAATAGACTAAAACATGCATCAACTATTTTTGCTCCATTGTGCATATGGCAGCCCACCCAAAAGAATGGGTTGCCCCAAATAAACCCGCAAAACCATGACATGTTCAACGATGCACCCGAAACCGGACTGATGTGAATGGGCTTATATTGAATCACATGGTACCCATAATTTAAATCATTTTTAATTTATACAAGCAGCCTGTCTTAGCAGTCAATGACTTGGATGCATTTTATTGGCCACAGAGATCAAAGCACCTCTCCAATCAGGATTTGCTGCATGAAGGGAGTAGACAGATGCATGAAGGGAGTAGACAGATGCATGAAGGGAGTAGACAGATACAATACAAATTTGACCCTGCATACAGAAATGGAAAGCTATTGCTACAATCTAATACATTGTTTGTTGTCAGTAGTTTTGATAATTCAGAGCATTGCAGAGGAGATTACAAGCCGTGACACTGTTACAGCTTGTATAGTGAGGAGGCAGCAGTGTGCAGTGAGAGAGGATTCCTCTCGGCCTCATGTGTAGGCAAAGAAAGATGTGTACGTGACCAGGATCAACATTCACAGCTCTTTCTAAGTGACAGGAAGTGTGAATGGTGAGAAGAGACACGGGAGCGAGCACAGCTGACTTTCTAAACGGATTATAATATTAAAGACTATTTGAAAACATAAATAAATGTGTCTTTGGAGAATGTTCATTGTGTGTGTACAAGGAGAAAAAAGCTGAGGGTTTTGCGTCACTTTATTTAACCTTGAAAAAAAAAAAAGCAGGACGACAACTTTGAGGTGGATGTTTATTTCTGAAAACCTCAGAGGTTGGGGACTTAAAACAAGATGGTACTCTTGATGGCAGCTTTTTAGAAACCATACTTTAGAGAAATACAGCTCACAAAGCTCTAAAATTGGGGGGAACAAATCTTCATGACAAATAAATTAGATATGTTATGAAACCATAACAAACTATACTCTGCAGAAACAATGGATAGAAAATGTTTCATTACGTTAGCAGGCGGCTGTCTGGGACGCTTCCTCAGCATAGATTTACTGTGGAGTTTTCTGGGATGTTTTGTAACGTTACAATAGAATTTAATGAAGGGAACAAAACTTTTCAAACTGGTTTAGTCATCCAAGAAAAAATAGTTTCCGCTCTTCTTCTGTTCCACATCCTAACAGAAAAGAAAAAACACATAACTGCCATGCAATGACGTAGCAGAGGCGTTAACCACTTGCTGCCCGGAGCAATTTCTTACATTTGCGCACACATGATAAAATATGAATGTTTGGCTAGAAAACAGCTTCAGATCCCCAATGATATATTCCCTGAAAGCAGAGGCTCTGTAGAATACATTTTATGTTGCACGGTATTTGCGCAAATGTTTATCAAACAAGTATTTATAGGATAAAATACACTAAAATTAAATTTAATGCAAAGAGAATATAATACACATTTTTGGTAAAATATAAAAGGCAGGGTCACGCAGGGTAAATAGATACCAAACATGTCAAGCCTTAAAATTGCGTGCGTCTGTGAAACCGCAAAAAACTATAATAACCAAAATTTCCCATAGACTACTCAAACGCTTTTATGGCTCATCAGTTTAGTGCTAACAGTGAGTGATGGGCCTAGAATGATTGCTCTCACTGATGCTTGTGACGATATGCAACGTGTGGCGCAAGCAATGTGGCAGGTCCTCTTTATGGAGACATCAGAGGTCTTTCAGACCCCTAATTGTCACCTAGGGACCCCAAAGAAGCTGATGAAGAGCTCTGATTCACCAGCTTCTTATTCTGGCTCTAGGAGCTGGGAAATGTGCCCAGTGACAGCAGAAGTGATGTAATACACATCACTTCTGGGTCCAGTGATCAGTGGAGAGACCTGCACCTGGAAGCCATTGATCTCTCCTCCGATCTATCAGGGGAGACCCACCAGACCATTCCCCAAGCTCACATGGGGGACAGTGGGGCCTGGGAAGCGGAGGGGGGGGTACAGCGCCTGTATTTAAAACAGCAATCGCCAGCTGTTTTAAACACCACTACTATATGCTTGTAAGCCCCCCTATGTGATAGCAATTAAAGTTAAAAAAATAATTTTTAATATTTAAAAAAAATTAAAGTGCCCCGCGAGCATGCGCGTCTTCACATAAAAACGCGTCAGTTGTACCTATGTATGAAAATGACCACTGCGCTACACATGTTGCGTATCGCCGTGCACGGCGGGCATTAATTCTAGGGCCAATATTTATGCGCATCTCTAAATTGATGACCTGCGGGGGCTTTTAAAGCGTCGTCTATGGACTTTTTGGGGTACGGACGCACACAATTTTTAACCTGGGCATGTTGGGTATATATTTACTTGTGATAACCTCATCTTTTATATTTATGGATATTCTATTGTGTTTTGGGATATTTACGCATCAACCGAGAAAAAAGTATTTTGAGGACCGGCATGACAGCCAGGTAACTAGATCAGTAATAGCAGCCTCCACATTTCTCTCATAACAGGTTTCCTTAGTATATGGGAGTCTGTGCACTTACCTTAATAGAATTCATTTTGTTTATTCTTGGTCTGTAGTTGTTGGGGTCTCTCCTAAATGTGATTTCCAGCTGAGATAAAAATTTGTTCATACCAGCCAGTAGTGTCTGCGGGCTACAAAAGACAAAATGTACTTGATGAATTTGAAGAAATGTCAGGTGTTGGAAAAGAAAAGTCCAGTATTATGTAAAAGCTTTATTTCCATACACGCAAGGTTAGCGGCTTAAGGCTGCACTACTAACTGGTAAAAGTACTCAAATCCGTGGCCCCAATCTAGTGGAACGATCGGTAACAGTCTCACACTGCCTCTCGTCCCCCGTGATCAGCAGGCACAACAATCTGGCCAACTCCCCAAACCTGTAGAGTTTAAGTCTTCCATCACCAAACTTCAACTTTCTTGAAGTAAATAGTCACCCGAGCTGGGGACGCATCGCTCCCAGATAAGTTTAAATGGAAAGATTTGTCAATTTAGAATAATTTCTTTTGTCCTCAATGCAAAACGTTTAAGACAAACCTCTTAATGATACGGAACTACAGGGAATAGCCAATTATGAATCATGTTATACAAAGTTTCTTCTTCCCAAATCCAAAAATCAATAGTTAGTGCTCCTTTCGAGGTCCAAAACATGCAAATCTTGTGTTCTGGCCCTTTGGCCGGATGTGAAATAAGGGCCACTTTAGCGCACTGACACTAGGTATATAAAAACGCAGTTAAAGTCACAAAAAGATCTGAAAGTCAGACAGACATTGTAGTCAGACACTATTTTGGAATCTATAGAGTGACGTAGACACGGTTTAGAATTTTGTTGCGCTTCTGTGACAGATCCATGTACCAAACGAAACATTCCATGAACCTGTTGTATGTAGGCCAGCATGGATGTCAGAGTGCCCATAGTGTCCACCTGCAGCTCAGGAACGCTAAGACTGATAAGAAGGGTCACTGAGCTCCCTGTCCGACCACTATACCCATCAGGGGTGTGGAATTTGTATCGCCCGGGACATGTAGTTCCGGGTGCCGGGCAAGTTGTTTTGTCACTATTTTAGCCCTGCTACGGACAAGTAGCAGGGCTGGGTTTTTTTTCTTAAACGAGCGCCGAGAGCGGCGCTGCGAGCAGGGGGCGTGGACGGATCTCTGAGAACTAGGGACGGAGCGGAGGGCGTGGAGCCATGACGTGGCTGGGGGCGTGGAGCCGTGACGAAGCCGGACAGTGGAGCTGTGACAGGCTCTGTCACCTCCCTCAGCCTCTGTACCCGGCGGCCGCTGCTCGTTCCTGTCACAGGAGTTCTAGCAACAGTGCTGTGCTAGAACTCCTGTGTTGGAGGTGACAGGGTCAATAAAGAGTACCTGTCACCTCCAAATCCTACCACACAGGATTATTATTCCCTGTGTGATAGCAATACAGTTACGTTTGTTTTTTTTTTTTAAATAGTTAAAATGAAAAAGTGAAATGAAATAATAAAACAAATGAAATTTTTTTACAAAGTAAATACAAATTTTAAAAAGGAAAACCAGCCCCGCTGTCCCCATCCGCATGCGAATAAACGCGCAGTGTTTTCAACTGCAATTGTGTGCAATCGCTTGGGCAGGGCAGTATTGCAGCAGGAAAACGCGCAATCTGCCTGGCATGACTGGGGTGTCATTAGAAAATAATGGCACTGCCAGTGCGATCGGCAGGGATGTGAGATCCGTGACTGCCCGGTCATCGTGCACGAAACCGAGCGGATGGCTGGGTGGTTACGGAATCGCACACCACCGCCGATCGCGCTGGCAGTGCCATTATTTTTTAATGACACCCCAGTTGTGCCAGGCAGATTGCGCGTTTTCCTGCTGCAATACCGCCGCGGGCAATAACGGTTGAAAACAGTGCACGGTGCATGTCGTGAAAATAGGTACATCTACCTTTTTTTCAGCGATTGCCACGCAGATGTAACCCCATACATGCGGATGCAGCCGCTGTATGCAAACGCACACGATCGCACGTCCTGGGAATCCCCAAGTCTGCACCAACCCTAAAGGGTAAATTCACTTTCCCAAGTAATTTGGGAAAATGGAATTACCCGCACAAATCTCCCTCCCACTATACTTACCTTTCGGCAAACGGTCCTTCCCGTCCACCAGTACGGGTGTACTATCTGTACGTGTTCCATGTATTCTGAATTTTGCTCGCAATTGCAAGCACTCGTTGGTCAACGCAGTCACCTGACGGCACTGACCAATGAGAAGTGCTTCTTAACACTGCTAAATACGGCTTTGGTTAAAATTATTTTTTTGTATCAGGACAAGTAGATTCGGCCCCCGCTTTAGTCCTTGGACAAGTAGTTTTTTCTAAAATTTCCACACCCCTGCCCATCACAGGCAAGCACATCGGCCAAGGGATTTTGCTGTTCGGTGGGCAGAGTCTCATAGGAATTCTGAGAAACTAGCTCCTCATCAGGTCTGCCTTCCTTGCGATTGGCAGCTAACGGCTATAGAACCCACCCACTGCCAATCACAAGGAAGGTGGACCTGATGGGGAACGGAGAGACTAGTTACCTGCAGTTTCCAAATCTATGAACTGGTGGTAATTCTATTTGAACTTGTTACAACCAAAGTGGCACATTGTGAAAGCGGCGCAAATAAGAACTATCTTACTGTAGCACATGTCAGGACAGTCACAAGACACAGAATTTTCTAATGCACCCAATACTGCCAGAAAAAAAAGTGTCACAAATACTCCCACTTCCTAAAACAGCAGTAGTACAGGGTGTCTTAAAGAGGAACTATACCCATATCTTCAAAACAACAACAAAGGCACCTTTAGAAATATTTAGTAATGACAATCTACAAGCACATACTTCTAGATAATTGCCGGCTTTATATTCTTTGCATACTATATTTTTCTTTTCTTGCCCATTCTTCTCACCGTGGCCATTTTAACTAAGGGCACTCCACTTAATTCCTGGAACTCTGGCACGTGTGATTAGGACATGTGACCACGAACTTCATCTCAGGGGAGGAAAATGCCTTTGTCTGAGATCATAGATGAGATTTCCCAGCAATGCTCTGCTGATGTAACCTTCCCAGGATGCAAAGCTTGGGCACATTACATCATTTGTGCCAAATCAGACCAGGAAAAAAAAAAAATTGTAAGCAAAATGAAAATATGTTTGTTTAGCTAATGAATGTAAGATGGTCTCATATCAGATCACTGTGCAGTCCAACAGGGTACAACATTTGGCCAAGTGCAAAGACCTGGGCTTACACACTTTCCCTCTTCCTCTGCAATACAAGTCTGTGTGAGGATTTGGTGAGGCAATTACTAGCTCTGCCAGCACAGTGAACCGGAAGCAGCATTTCACGCAAGTCACAAATCCTAACACGTGGTGGTACAAGAACATAAAAAGATAATAAGGTGTGAGACTTCTATTGGGCTTTAAAGTCATCAATTCTGTCTTTCATTGTGTCCTTTTTCTATCGGGCTACACGTCATCATCATAACATCAGGCACATGTTCTTTGAAATGCTACCTGCAGTTTGGCTCAGATGCACACTTTCATATTGATATCAAAAAGGCTACCTGTTTGCAACTGTATCCGTAGATGGGACGCCATCAAAGACGATAACACGGTCAGCAAGATAAGTGGCCATAATAAAGTCGTGCTCCACAATAAATGCGGTCTTTTTGGCGTGAAGAACAAATCTACAATGAAACAAGCCATTAGCTCCAAAACCGTAGCACATATTTCATCAATGCATGCAGAGACAAAAGAATCCAAGTACCGTTTGATGACTCTGGCGGCCGTGAGACGTTGTTCAGAATCCAGATACGCTGAAGGCTCATCAACAAGGTACACGTCGGCAGGTTTACCCAAACACAGGACCAAAGCCACACGTTGCAACTCACCTCCGGACAATGTCTGCACCTGTTAGGCATAATGACAACTCTCACCGAATGCTCAATGTTTAGCATCTTGGGTATAAACTATATCAACTACATACACATGACCAAACTGTACTGAAGATTAGGTGCCCTGACCAAATTTACCAGTTTCTGTATGCATCAGTTAACAACTATGACTCATTTGCCTGGTAAAATCATGAGGACATTGTTATTTTAACCCTTAATGGGAAACCTTAACACCCAAACCTAGTTTGGCTACTTGTGTGTTCGTAAAACTGTACACGTCTTTTTAGCTACTTGGTGTATCCAGGTGATTTATACATGGTTATTTTCAAGACAAATTGAGCCTTCGTTTCGTTGTAAATGTTAATGGACCTGCTGATCTTTAAAAAAAAAAACAAAAACTGAAATCTGACCCAGAATATATATTTTTATTTTTTTTTGTTTTGTTTGCTTCTTCTGAAAATCTACTCCCAACCTTCACAGAAAGATCATAAATGCGTGTTATTTTTTCTGCATGTACCTGTAGTAGGGCCCATAAATAATAGAGGGCATTTTGTTTTTTGAAACCTGCCTAAAAACACACTAACTCTAAAATTAAAAGTATTTTTTTTTTTTTACTTTTTTTTCACGGAGCCCAACATTACCACTGACACCAACCTAGATCAAGCCCTGACCAAGCTACTTTATCTTTATTCTTTTGTAACCTGTGAGAATGTCTTTATCCATTACCAAAGTATGTTTTTATTGTGCAACTGGCTGCCAGATAACTGATTGGTTCTCAATAGTTGGAGACCTGCAGCTGCCAATGACAATGTCGTCACTTCACTGCGGCAATGCAGATGAATGATATTACAGTACAAGGATATGAGACTGATAATGCTAAACTGAAAATAAAAAGAGAAAATTGAATCAAAGTCTTCTGTGCTTGTTGCCCGACCACCATTTCATCCATCTCAAAAATGTTATCATCCACGTTCTCCCCCCTACAAGAAAGCAGATTACCTCTTGATCAATAATATTTTCAATCTGCATCGGTTTCATCACATCGGTTACGAACTGAGGATGTGTGTAGGCATCTCTGATCTTCTCATGGAGCAGCTGGCGGACACTTCCCTGTTTTTAACAAAATATTAGTAACAGAACAGGCACAGACTACAAATTGTTTTTTCCAATAACATTTCTGGGCTTATTTTGCATAGTGATCAGTAACTCATATCAACCAATTAAATCAGAGTTTTCTGTAATCACAGCAGGAACAAGATTGATATTAAATTGCCACTGTATTTTGCACAGTCCATGAATTTTAGACTTCCTAAATAGGCTCATAGGTCTATATCGGACAATAAAGTAACCTGTAAACCTTTATCATAATTATCAACCAAATAGTTTAGTAAATCATTTGTGTTTCAAATTAGTGGTTTACCTACACTGCCACCAGTGGTGTGCAAGCTAATATCGTGACCAGTGGCAAATGTATTACACACTAGTCAGGAGGAGCCCCACTTTTCTTGGAGCTTATATAACAAGGCCAGAAGAAACCACATCACTAGGGTATGTTACCATTTTGAGTTTAGAATAGGGCTGCAACTAATGATTATTTTTATAAATCGATTAGTTGTGTGTTCCAATGCACTGGCGCTCTATACGCAGATCTACCACTGAAGAGTGGTTTAGAAGGCTGAATAGAGTTCAGGAGATTGAGGCACTCATTCATATATCCAGAGACACGCTGGATACATTTACTAAGACATGGGCATACTGATTGCATTTCAAAACATCCGAGTACTTGGATCACCTTTGACCATCCAAATGAGATTCCCTACTCGAACTTATTGGGTTTTCTGTAAAACTTATCCTGACTGGTTAGCACATCTGGCTGGTTTGACCACCCCGGCTCAGGACAGGAGGAGGGTCCTTTAGCTGGGCGAGGGAGTCCGGTGGGATCCCTCCCCTTACCTTTTGCCACAAAATGGAGGAGCAGATCAGGAGAACATTTGACACAGTGGATGGTCCCCCCCCCC
>NW_017306372.1:1352078-1360695 GCF_000935625.1 Nanorana parkeri
CATATTGATGCTTCTATCATATGGTAGTCCTGCATCTAAAACTTCTTGGTCCTACCTTTTTTTTTAAATTTTCTGTGTTTTGTTTTACTTTATTGTCTTACAATATATTGTCTAGACCTGCTTCTCCCTGTACAATGGTAAAAGTTTGTATTTCTGCCTATTGTAATCTGTACGGTGTTTTGCTTGATATCTTGTCCGTTTGTTATATGGATTTCGGTTCTAAAATCGTAATAAAAGTTTATGAAAAAAATAAACACCATCTTTAATTTAAAATAAAATACAC
The DNA here is from genome assembly GCF_000935625.1 of Nanorana parkeri. Lineage (NCBI taxonomy): Eukaryota > Metazoa > Chordata > Amphibia > Anura > Dicroglossidae > Nanorana > Nanorana parkeri. The sequence goes on from NW_017306372.1 coordinate 1,352,362, forward strand.
AAATGCAGTGGTACAAAGTTTACTTCAGAATAAAACTGCATGCACAATTTTTTGGAATGCACAGCATTGTGGTAACGTGTTCCAGTGCGGGCTATCACACTGCGGGTGACAGGCGCGTTTGGGGTGTCATTGAAACAAACGGCACTGCAATGCACCTCCCAAAGCAGAATTTGTCAGGACAAAACCGAAAATGACTTCTTTCCCTCCACCTTTTAGAATTTTTTTAAAATAATTGTAATGTAAGCACATGGCGCTTGAATAGCTCCAGCCAGGGAATGACAGCTGCCAGTGGCAAGATTCCGCAGACAGCAGCTCAATGTAAATACAGCAGGTAGTGGGCGGGTGCAATAATTGGCCATTTTAGATTCCAATAGCAGGCTGGCTATTGCACCCACCCACTGCTTGCGGTGCCCTCTTACCAGCGTGGAGGAAAGAGCTAGTGGAATCCAACCAACTAATCGATAATGAGCAGTTGGCAACTATTCGCAATTAGTAGGTTGCAGCCCTAGTTTAGAATTATATGCAATTTCTCAAATTCGATGATTAAGCTATTAAGATTCTGAATTCTTAAACCTAAAATTCACTACAAGAAATGTTATGCCCATCTACTAAATGATCCATTTTAAATGTATACTTACTGTCGACTTGGGGCTGATTTTTTGTGGCTTGTAGCTCACATTAAGGAATGGTACGTCACCTGTAATGAAAGTACACAGTCACTTCAAGCTTATTCTGGATCCCCTCCAATTCATCTAATCTAAGCCATTTTCACATAAAATATAAACTAAATTCTGCACTACTTGCATCAGCAGAACTTCTTACCATAATGCTCATTACTACACCTAAAATATTATTTCTCACAAATATTACACAGAGAACAGCAACCTTGAGGTTGTAATGCCATCTACAGGAGCACTGGGATATAAACTGTAGTCAGGTCAGGCCAAGATAACCTTTTCTAATGCCTGTGTCCCAGTAGGATGGACATTTGTTCTTTAGCTCGGTTGGGAAAAGATTAACCTATTTTTTGCTAGCACTATTTTGTCCAACATTTTTTCTTCCGGACATCGCTGTGAGAGCTAGAGCTGGTCTCTACAGTAGCAACTACCCTCAGCCCATGAGTGCCCTGCTCAGACCCCGCTGGATTGGAAGTTCCAGGTCTAGTCTGGAAGTGACCTATAGGCACTGCATTCCATGTAAAATACTTTCCAGGCCCTGTCTAATTAGTTAGCCTTGGAGCAGTTTCCAGGTCCAGAGCAACTGGCATTGACTAAACGCTTACCTGTCTCTAAAGGCTCACTCTGAGTCAGCCATTTGGGCTGAACACCAAGAGCTACCTTATGGCACAGATTGCTGGGAGCCTTTAAAATCTTGCTCGTTCCTAGTTACTACCATGAAAAGGGTTGAGGCTCAGAAACTCAGCATGGCATCATCCATCGGGTAGAGTGCTCTGTCCCACCATTTAGCATTGAGAAAACATCTTCCCACTGCTGCTCCTGCTTTACAAAGAGTATAGATAAATTCGGATCTTCAGTCTGGTTCAGCTACTTGCCTATAGTGACTTGGGTTACCTATGGCCATCTGACCCCCACACCAGCTACAAGCAGTTGGGTTTTGTGAGTAGGCCCTGCCTTGTACCCTGAGCTATATTGCCACACTGATTTTTGACACAGGGTGGACAGTTCTGCTGTTTTGAGTAGCCCCAACAGGTCCAATGCTGCTTGAAGCACTCCTAATGATTCAGCGGTCTGCAGCCTGGAATCATCTTGCTTTCTGCAACTGGAGTGCATGCAATCTTCAGTCTTTCCTTGGGTGTGTCCCCTTCTATTATTTACAAGGTTTTTACTTCAGTCATATATGACGTTATAGGCCAGATGGGAATCAGGGAAGTCCTTCCTTCCCATCTTTTGGAAGATCCTTGCAAAGGATGAAAGCCTGTCAGGTTGAGGAGTCCTGGGCACTCTGGCATATGGCACTTGTGTACTCTATTGACAACTACGCAGGTGGAACCAGACGCAGCGCAGAACAAAGTTCCTACCTTGCCCCCCATTTTAATCCCAGGCACAGACAATAAAGCAAGCAGGCTTCCTTAGCTGGCATTGTCTAGACCTAGGGGAGTGGTCTCTAAGCCCAGAGGTGTTCCAGGACCTGTCAAAAAGGTGTAGGGCGCTGGTTGTGGACCTTCTAGTCTCAGCTTCAACAACAAACTTGCCAAGTTTGGCTCCAGCTACTGGGATACTCTACCGGAAGCAGTGGATGCTCTGAAGGCTCCATGGGATTAGTACACCCTGATGTTTCTCTTTCCTTCCCAGAAACTTTCTCATCTACTCAATATGGAGGGCATTCCATTAGGTGGTGTTTCTTGTGACAATTGCCTCTGTGAGGAGAGTGTAAAGAATCCTTCCTGGTTTCATACAAGGAGGTGTTCAGGTCCAGAGCTTCCTTCCTACCCAACGTAGTTTGGGCCTCTCACCTCAAACAAAACAGGACTTCATTCTTCTGTCCATCTGTCCGGCTCAATTTCATCAGAAGGAAATTTCCCTCCATTGTCTGGATGTGGATCAGGCTGTCAGTCGTTCAGCTACTGTTTGCTTCAGAATGACTGTCATTCTGAATGGCCCCTGAAAATGTGCACCAGCATTCAACCATCTCTCAGTTGCACAGACAGACCAATATCCAAGCTTTTGGTCTTAAAAGGAAGTGTGCTGATCTCCCTCCAGCCTAGCCACACACACCTGCCATGCCAGTCCTACACAAATTGCAGCAGAGTCCGAGATAGCTGGCAGCGGGCAGACTATTTGGCAAGAAATTGGACAGCTGTAGAACCCTGGTTTGTGAAAGCCAACAGTCGGCTGAACAGAACAGTTTCAAGATCATAGCTGCAGCAGCTATCTTGGTATAACTTCAGGACCACCCCATTTAAATATGTATTGCGGTCCTGAAGTGGTTTATAAAGAGACTAGCTCTGACTAGCATTTTTTTCTCATGCATTTTTATGCACATAGTAAAATGCCATCAAGAGATGGAACATGCAATCTTAAACTCAGAATTGTGAATAGGACATAAGAACTGTAGCACACTGGCAATGTGACCAGGAACGCTTCCCTCTTATACCAACCTGACTGCAGTTTTAACCAGTCAGAAGCCAGACTAGGCTGAGACAGAGGATAGAGCATAGCTCTTCTTGCAAAGTTTTTATTTTAGGTTACGAGGACTTTAAATATGGCATGAAGTCAGAGAGGAAAACATCAACATTACCTCCTTCATCAGGCTTCAGTCTTCCAGCAAGCATTCGAATAAAGGTAGTTTTGCCAGTTCCTGTTTAGAAAGAAGAACACTACATATTACCAGTCTGGAAAGTGCTCTTTCTAGCCTTGTTACTGGAAATTCATATATACTTTTTATGTATGTTTACAACAAACACGCATTCATGTTTAAATGCAGACAGGCATTCATTTTATTAATAAACCTTTGCAGGAAAACATGGGCTGGACTTTATCATAATGCAGATCCACTAAGAAAATGATAGATCGATCTATCCATCTATCTATATCTATCTAACAAAGCAGTGTTGTGATCACTGTAAATTACACCCGTCACAAACTAGAAGTCTGTGTCAAATATTTAGCACTTTCACTGTGACCAAGGCTATTACTAGCATCTTGGTCACTACTACAGGTATATAGTACACATAAATGTCCACAATTCGGCACATATCCCCATGGACATACGTGTTAAAGCTTGAAAAGGTGGGGAGCACAGATCTACACTGTACGGAAATACAATGAATTTGATTGCCACAGGTTTAATCTCAATATGGGCTTTGACTTCACTTATACAGTTGGACTGATCCTGACAATTGAGAGGACATGAGTTGAAACAAAGTAATAGTACATACATGTTCCTAGCCAACCTTGCTATAACTACGATCATTCCCTATTTCGGACTCGCTATCATTTTTTTCTGCTAGTTAAAAGTCTGTGAGCTATCTTAGGCCTGTAAAAATCACTGAAGAATGGCTTATTGTTTTCAAACATGTGATTTGGGCAAGAAGGACAAGGTTGCATAAAGCAGAACCAGCTGAAATAAAATATAAAAAAAAGGTGAGAAGCGCTAACAAAAGGGTCATCTTTAATTTACACTAAGCAATTTGGTTTTCCGGTTTACTAAATAAGGTGAACATTTGTCACAATTTGCACAGGTTCATACCATTCTCTCCCAGCATGACCATGATTTCAGAGTCTGTGAACTCCCCAGCCACAATCCTCATCTGGAACTCGCCCAACTTCTTCTTCATTGATGGGTACTTATACATGCACATCTTCTTCACCTCTTCTTCTGTGGCAGTTTCTGCCACCTTAAAAACCAATGAGCAGTCCCTAAATCTTAAATTTTCTGTGGGAACATAGCCATCCAGGAAAATGTTGATACCTGAAAAGAAATAAGTTTAACACTTTAAAAAAAAAGTTTAGGCATTAGAAATGAGTCATCAGCACATGATTCACTACACACTATTACAGCCTCTCTCCACCAGGGGCATGTGAAAGAGGGGGATTCTGGTGTGAAAATAGCCTACTAGTGTGATAGGGGGTGATTCTGATGTAAAAGAAAGGGGCTCCTAGTGGGAAGGTGGGACTGCCAGGGCTTTGTTTTTGTGTTTATACATGGGGTCCCCCTTAAAATCTATATCAGACCCCTTAGCTTGGAAAAGGGTCTGGTATGAATTTGAGAGACCAGAAGTTGTCGTTTACATTTTTACATGTCAGACTGAGGTGCTTTAGATTTTGCACACTGTTAAAGGATGCCGTGACTGAAAAAAGGTTGGGAAACGCTGATCTATGTTTGAACAGTAGGTACTTACCTTCTCTGACGCTGAAAGGCATGGTGACTACACCATAAGCACTTGGAACACCATACAAGCAGCAAATGAAGTCAGAAAGATAATCCAATACACTGAGGTCGTGCTCTACAACAATGATGTAACTGAAAAATAAAAAAATACTAAAACTGAAATATATATTTTAGATGTTCAACAGAAGCTGTAATATTAGGGAAATTGAGCAGACACCATTTAGTTAAGTACTTTCTTGCCATAAAGATTGGTGGAAGGATTAGAAGCTACTTTAGGTCTTTGCTGCTGTCTGGGTCTGCACAAAGGAGAGCCACAGCAGCAACTGAGGAGACATCCCAACTTTGACAGTTTTGATAGCTCCCCTTTTATTTTAACTAGCAATTTTTTTTTAAAAGATATTTTAACTAGCAATTTACAGTTTCCCTAACCTTTCTTCCCATTCCACAATAAATACACAAAACTAATTGTGGCTGGTGTTGCATTTCATAAAGAAATTCAGTAATTAATATTTGATTACTTCAGTTCTAAGAGTGCAGTGGATACAAGGGCAAAATGTAAATCTGTAGAGATGAAAAATTTCTATGAATGCCTATGTTACCGATTCATAATTAAAATGGTAAACTACAAAGTTATCTGCAACTAAACTAGAACATTTTATTAAATACACGTCTTAGTGCCACTCAGACTATTGACATGCAGGCAGGCAGTACTTGGCTATTGTGGGAAAAAAACGGACAAATATATTTTGTGCCAATACTTTCTTAATTGATCCTCTGAAAGAAACCGGAAATGATGAGGCCGCCATTGCCAAATGCTCTTTCAAGAAACGCGAATGCTTGGCTGTCATGTTGCTCTAATGGCATCCATACTTTGAGTCACTGACCAAAAACAAGTACGCAGATGTGTTCTGACTTTCTAATCAGCATGCTTGTTCTGGGTCAGTAACTAAGTATTGCAGTCAAAAGACAAAACAGGCAACTAGCATTTTCAGTTCAGCAATGGCAGCTTCCAAATGTTCTTCCCAAAGAACTCTCATTTTGAAAGTCTTGAATAAGAAAGTCTTTGAAGTCTTGAATAAGTAATAATACACTAATAGACTGCTTGGTTTCCTTACCGGTCAGGGTTGATCAGTGATCGGATGGTAATGGCAGCCTTAAGACGTTGCTTTACATCCAAGTAACTGGAAGGTTCATCAAACATGAAACTGCAATGGAACAGAACCATAATTAAATTAAGTGCAAACAGACTACTCCTGGTTTATCAGTTAAAACAGATTTTCTTACATGTCAGCTTTTTGGATACAGACAACAGCACATGCAAACCGCTGAAGCTCCCCTCCAGATAGGTCTTCAACATTTCTGTTCCTCAGATGAGTCAGATCTGGAACATCATTGCCATATTCAATATTGAATGCATACAGAAGAAAAAGAGCAACAAAGTAAAACACATACTAAGCCTATAACGGAATAAAAAACAAAGAGTGCAGTTGGCGCAGAAGTGTGATAAAGATAATGGCACAAAAGTGTCATAGTGCCTTCTCTTCCACAGTAAAACAGTGACAAGCTCATGGAGCACACCAGCTTAAGAGACACACGCTGCTATAAATTTAAACATTAAGGGACTAATTTATAATGGAGGGCAAATATCGCTATCTTCACTCCCATATACTGGGCTGCAGTGAGCTATATGCACCCACATCTTATGGCCCAATCATAAAATGCAGGCCGTGGTGTGGAGCCTGCAATGCCCCGCAAAGTTCTCCCCGCTTCTGATTGGAGGTGAGCTGCTCATGTGACAGATAACATGAAAGGGTTTTCCTGCTGGCTTTTTTTGGTCTTTCCCATTTAAACAATAGTGCTCCATCGGCTTTAGAGTCCTGAAGTTTGAAGAGAAATAAGCAAAGCTATAAAGAACATCGCTGTGCTTGATAAGTGTGCAGTGTTAGCTTTGTTTTTAAAAGCAGTGGTATGGCCACAGGCACCAACGAGTACTCACCCAACTGTTTACAAACTATAGTCTGGGTTTTTGTTTCATCTTTTCGATCTAAAATGATTCCCACTGGGCCCTGAGATAGTAAAAAAAAAAAAAAAAAAAAAAAAATTTTATTAAAGTACAAAAAAAAAAAAAAAAAAGTTTTATTACAGTTACTGCATCCTATTGTAGAGGGATATGCCTGCCCCTTCCAAGGTAAATACATTACAATCATTCTCTGGATTGCACAGATCCAGCACAAAACAAATTGCATACATACCTTTGCAGCTTTTGGAATTTGGTCCACATACTGAGGCTTAATGATGGCCTTCAAATCATCCTCCAAAATTTTGGTGAAATAGTTTTGCAATTCTGAACCCCTGAAATAAGTCAATATTTCTTGCCAATCTGGGGGATCCTGTCGTGCAAAGAAAAAAAAAAAAAAGTATAGTATAAAATATATACCAGCTATTTTACTTAACCAAAATGTATGTAAATTAAAAAAAATGTGTGCGCGCACACACATACACCTTATTTGCCAGCGTTTAAATACACCCACTATCTGTCAGCCCGCTGGATGTGCGGTAATACCAGAGTCATATTGTGCAGTGATGACTTCAGCTAGAATCCTCTGCAATGCTACACACTGAACCCCTCAGACTTGAATGTGGCCACCCCAGGAATGACACAGATTGATTTGGACTATTATCAATGTAACAAAAGGATTTGTTTGATTTATGTTTACATGGTTTACATTTTTTGGTTGAAGTTTAAAATATTCTGTATTTATGCAAGAACACGAAACTCAGAACAGTTGGATACATTTGTTAATATACAGATTAAACTCGAATAATTAGAATATCGTGCAAAAGTTCATTTATTTCACTAATGCAACTCAAAAGGTGAAACTAATATACGAGATAGACTCATTACATGCAAAGCAAGATAATTCAAGCCGTGATTTGTCATATTTGTGATGATTATGGCTTACAGCTCATGAAAACCCCAAATCCACAATCTCAGAAAATTAGATTACATGCAATCCAATAAAACAAGGATTGTACATAGAACAATATCGGACCTCTGAAAAGTATAAGCATGCATATGTACTCAGTACTTGGTTTGGGCCCCTTTTGCAGCAATTACTGCCTCAATGCGGCGTGGCATGGGAGCTCTCAGCCTGTGGCACTGCTGAGGTGTTATGGAAGACCAGGATGCTTCAATAGCGGCCTTCAGCTCTTCTGCATTGCTCGGTCTCATGTCTCTCATCTTTCTCTTGGCAATGCCCATAGATTCTCTATGGGGTTCAGGTCAGGTGAGTTTGCTGGCCAATCAAGCACAGTAATCCCACGGTAATTGAACCAGGTCCTGCTGGAAAATGAAGTCAGCATCCCCATAGAGCTCGTCTGCGGAAGGAAGCATGAAGTGCTCCAAAATCTCCTGGTAGACGGCTGCGTTGACCCTGGACTTAATGAAGCACAGTGGACCAACACCAGCAGATGACATGGCTC
>NW_017306372.1:1362287-1372639 GCF_000935625.1 Nanorana parkeri
GTTTTGGTGCTTTTGGCAGTGTGGGCAGGTGCCAAGTCCTGCTGGAAAATGAAGTCAGCATCCCCATAGAGCTCGTCTGTGGAAGGAAGCATGAAGTGCTCCAAAATCTCCTGGTAGACGGCTGCGTTGACCCTGGACTTAATGAAGCACAGTGGACCAACACCAGCAGATGACATGGCTCTCCAAATCAACACAGACTGTGGAAACTTCACACTGGACTTCAAGCATCTTGCAGTGTGTGCCTCTCCATTCTTCCTGCAAGATGCTAACGTAGGGAAGGGGGGAGGAGTCTGGTGACGTCGATGTCCGTGATGGCTAATGAAGGGGGAGGAGTCTGGTGACGTCAATGTCCATTACGTCACCGGACTCCTCCCTCTTCCCTTTGTTAGCCGACTGAGCCACTTGGGCTGGTGAGTTTGCTCAAGAAACTTTCTGCATGAGCGCCAGCCAAAGGCATTGGCCAATACACATACAGCACAGCAATGACGTAATAAAATGAACTAGGATCACACTAATCCAGCACGTTATTATTGTCCCACTTAAGCGGCGGCCATATTGAGTGGGGCACGTGAGATTAATAACGTGCTGGATTAGTGTAATCCTAGTTCATTTTATTACTTCATTGCTGTATGTGTATAGGCCAATGTAGTTGGATCTGTATGTGCGTTATAATTAACCTCTTGCCGTCCGCCCGTAGTAAAAAAACGGACGGACGGCACTGCTGCATCTGCGGGTTGCCGTCTCCAGACGGCAATTTTTTTCTGCTCGCGCGCGCCCCCTAGCGGGCACGCACGGGCAGAAAAGACCCGTCCAATGCGAACACCCGGTACCGGGTGTTTCACATATAGGCGATCAGCGGGTCCATAAGATTAAAAAAAAATTGCGATTAATCGAACATTTTAATCAGTACCAGCCCTAAAGATTAAAAAAAGAAAATTAAACCCAACCTTACAGTCCCCACACATTTGCATGCAAACAAAACGCATGTGTAGAGAATTGTGTGTGTGTACGCTGAGTGCTGCCTTATTCCATTGTGTGCCATATTGTGGTAGCCAAGTAGCAGGGCTCTCTAACACACACACAATGTACATTAAAAGGATAACTTCACTTTCCCAAGTAATTTTGGAAAATGGAATTACCCGCTCGGATCTGGCTGACAGGGGTTTCTCCTCCCCGCTGGGTTCCGGCTGCAGTGGTCTGTGTCCGCTCCGATCCTTGCTGCCTCTGCTGTGCTGATACAGGTAGGGTGAGCAGCTGGGATCGAAGGGGGACACAGACCGCAGCAGGCTCCCATTGGGGAGGAACAGAGCTGATGCGGCGGCAGAGGGGGCGCAGGCTGCGGCAGGGGACAGTGAATGGTCCGACAAAAGCCCAGGTGCCAGGACGCAATTTCTAGTCGCCATGGCGACTTGGGATTTGTTGAACCATGCTCTATTTAATACACAAAATCAGACACAATAATAAAGACCACTTACATCATACTTCCCAAGATTAGGTTTTTGCTTTCCAGCCAAAATTTTCAAAGCTGTGGATTTCCCAATACCATTAGTGCCAACCAATCCTAGCACCTCACCAGGACGGGGAGTAGGCAACCTATGAAACAAAAATGTATTGCGAGTTTGCACCAAATAGACTAAATGGACAATCCATGTACAGTAATCTGTTATCCGGTATTAAACTAACTAGGGCTGCAGCTAACGATTATTTTCATAATCGATTAGTTAGCCGATTATTAACTTCGATTGATCGGATAGAATAATAAAAAAAAAAATACCGTCATTTAAAATAAAATACACCATTACAGCTTTACAGACAAAGTTTACTTCAGAATAAAATGGTATGCACATTGTTTGCAATCGCACTGCAAGCAAACAAAAGCACAACAACAACTCTTATATGGCAGAGAAAACATTTTATCGTTGCTTCTTACCTGTGTAGCTTAAAGGCATTGGCACAATATCGGTGAGTGGTTTCCTTTGCCAGGTTGCTCGGCAGGTTAACAATGGACAAGGCTACAAAGGGACATTTCTTTAAAACAAAGAAAAATAAAGCAAATCTTTAGATAAACCAAAAATCACAACAAAATCCTCAGTCAGCATATGCTGTCAGTACATTCTTTTTATTGCAGCATCAGTGTATTCCAATGTCACCTGAAACCTTTGCCGTTTCTTCCCTTGTTGGGTAGTGCAGATTAGGAAACACCCTTATTCCTATTCCACAATGCATTGCCTAGCGCCAGAGTAACTTATCAGCAGGCCTAGTATTGCCATGTAGAGAGCAGAGAGCAGAAATTTGTTCTTTGCATATCTAAGTTGGGACATGATGGGTGGTGCTGGACCGACATGACCAATGTTTAGCAACAGGTAAGTGCTAATATTCAATGTTGTCAGCTACCAGCTGATAATTTGAGACTTGATTTCTACACAGCTTCCCTTTAAACTAATTAGCTATGAAAAGTATTACAGATGATTGTTCTTATCCTACACATAAAACATTCTCAAACATGGGGAAAGCTACATAAACTCACCTTTACACAGATACCACACCCGATGCAGAGAGTTTCAGAAATCCATACAATCTTACTCTGTGCAGTGACCTCAATGCACAGTTTTCCTAAAAAATATAAAAATATATATAATATGGGGTTTTTTGGGGGTACAGTGCTGGGACAGAGGATAGCAAAAGGAGAGACGGGAGAAAAATAATAACAGGGGAGGGGTTAGGTCTACTGTGCCTAGCCAGGGTACCTATGGGTATACAAGTTAAATCAGATGATTTCTTTTGGGTACAATCACTGAAAATTCAAGCAGCCCTCATGGGAAAACCACAGCTATATTTTGGTAGAATCCAATACAGCCAAACCTGAGAAAGCTCAGAGTGGTGGGTTTCTAAAAGCCCAGGAGTGCTGGCAAAATAGTATTATTGAGGGGAAGATGCCATAGCTAGCTGAAATGGAACAGCATGCAACCTAGTATCTACCTCAATGATGAATCAACATTTAAGTCCTCTGCCACCAATAACCGAGGCATGTACATGATTGGTCTGCTGTATCCCAATGACTGATAAGCCAAGTCTAGGTGCCAGCTGCAACACAGCTCTTGAATTTTGTCCAGCCCAGGAGAACTATGAGGTGAGTGCTTTTCACTCATCCTCATAGTTCTAGCCGATGTGTGACAATGAGACTGTTACAGGTCGGCTCAGTAGATCGGGAGGTGAGCGTGCACATACCGGCGTTCGCTCACTGTAGCTCGCGGTATACTGAGTTTAGGGTGACGGGAGGACGCTAGTTTGTGTCCTCCCGTAACCCTAAGGAGAACCATGGGGAAAAAACCCTAACCCCATAGTTCTCTTTTAAACTATATAACTAACCAGTTTTAATAACCATCTTGTACACTGGTTTTGCACTATTGTGTTAGAGTGCACATTACCGCAACTTTTTGTGATGTGTGCTGCTTTGCCATTCAGTCTAAGGCCTCATTCACACTGCTTTAACTCAGGGCGTAGACGTCCGTGCGGCATGCAGGCCCCTATCAGGCCATTGCCTGGAGGGACAAGTGCTGCGTGTAGCAGCCTGTTCTTCCCTATGAGAGGATGCGGTCATACGCACACCTGAACTGCACATCAGGACAGGTCCGGGTGCCAAATCATTTTATTGGAGTTCATCAAGGGGCACAGGAAGCCTTTAACCTTTGGTTTATACTGTCCCCTGCCAAAGGATTGGACACTGGCAAACAAAATAAACTTATAGGCCAGCCCAGGATAACCCCTTCATACTACTAGCATGCTTTAGTATAGGAAATGTCTCAATGGATTCCAAGAAAAGGATTTTACAGCAAGTAAAAAAACTCAAATTTCTCTCTTGTCCATAGAAGGGCACAAGAAATCTTAAGGTGGCCATACACTCTACAACCATCGCAAGACCTTAGTCTTGCGATGGTTGTACAGGGATTTAAAAAACGTACGATCTGCCTAACTTGGACAGGCAGATCGCACTCTCGATCATCGCAAGACCGCCCCCCTGAGGGGCGGGCTTCCGATGACCGCAATGTTGAACGGGCAGTGTGCGCGTGCGCACACCGGCCCGTTCGGCATTTGTCTTCCGAGCACCGTTTTCGAACATGCTGGTTCGACAGAAGACGTGCGACCGTACAGTAGAAACGGTCGCACGTCTCCGTTCACACTGCTCGATTATCGTACGAAAAACCGATCGCATACGATTATCGTACGATAATCGTGCAGTGTATGGGCACCTTTAAACTTTCGGGACAATAGACATCAGTCCAGCTGTGGGATGGCCAACACATATTGCGAAAAGGCCCTAATTGGGACAGCCTGAAAGATCTCACACCCAAATCTGGCATCAGATGAGGCTAAAACATTCACCTGCTAGAACTCGGAGAATGTGTGAACAGAAGACCAAGAGAGTAAAGGTGGCCATACACTGTACAACCATCGCAAGACCTTAGTCTTGCGTTGGTTGTAAAGTGATTAAAAAAAAACGTACGATCTGCCCATCTTGGACAGGCAGATCGCACTCTCGATCATCGCAAGCCCGCCCCCGTGGGGCGGGCTTCCGATGACCGCAATGCTGAACGGGCAGTGTGCACGTGCGCACACCGGCCCGTTCAGCATTTGTCTCCCGAGCACTGTTCAAACCAGCCGAAAATCGTACGGTTCTCGGCTGGTTTTCTAACATGCTCCTTAGACAAAGACGTGCGACATTAGAAACGGTCGCACGTCTTCGTTCACACTGTTCGATTCTCGTACGATCGTGGGATTTCCCACGATTCTCGTACGAGAATCGAGCAGTGTATGGGCACCTTTATTCAGGAAGGATCTAGCCGTAAGCTTCGGCTGATCCTTCGGCACACAATCGCCTGTACAGCAGCCGAGCCAAGTGCATATGCTTTGCCTCGGCTGAGCCGTAGTCACAGCCGAAGCAGAGAAAACTGTCTGCGAAGCTGACCATTCTTCCAGCAAGTGACAACTGGGCAGAGTCCGCTGTGATGTCACGGCTGGCCCCGCCCAGTTGTCCTTTATTGACAGCCCAGAATCCTCAGGTTATTTGAGGACACTGGGCTATCATTAAATGACTACAACTGGGCGGAGCCGGACGTGACATCCATCCAGTTTTCATTTGTCCCGGACCCGTCAGAATCTTCTGAGTGCCCCTTTATTAATGGGGTACCCCCGATGCAAATAAGCCCCCCTGCCCGCAGACCTCCACAACCAACGCCCCAGGGCTTGTGGGGAAGAGGTGCCTTCCCAGGGGCAACTATTTTCAGGGGTGGGGTTCCTCCTTAAAATTAGGCTCCCTAAAAGGGCCTGGTATGACTTTGGGGCAAACCGCACGGTTTTTTGTTTTTTTTTTAAATAGGGGTCTCTACTCACATTCCTACCAGACTTAAACGCTGGTTTATCTTTTTTTTTTTTTTTTTAATGACTACTTTTTTTTTAACATTTGGTTTTCTTTTTTTTAAATGTTTATCATTTTTCTTTTTTTAAATTTAGTTATATTCTGTTCACTACCTCAGGAGGTGGCATTCGGCTATTCACTCACTGCTGTTCGGCCCCTATCAGAATAGGGGCGAACAGCAGCGAGTGAGCTGCCGGAGCTTCGGCTCAGTTGATCCAGATGTTGGATCAGCTGAGTCGAACAGCTTCTGCACTTCGACCCTAGCCGAACATGCTAAGCATATTCGGCTGACCACAGGCAGCCGAGGTTAGCTGATGTATGGTTAAATTTTAGCCGATGTACAACGTTCGGCTCAGTTTTTAACTCGGCTGCCTTCGGCAGCTTAGTGAATAACCCTCCAAGTAGCAGATTAGCAAATCTTGGAAACAATTGACTGATGCCTAAAAGCCCAAGAGGTAAAGGGTGCCTTGGCTGGAAAGTGTGGCACCTGATCAAGGGACACTAAACTAAGGAGTTAAACCCTAAAAATGCATTCGAGTACCTTAACTATTAACAAAACTGTATCTTATTTGTGTATCACTCAGCTAATGATCCTCATATCATCTCTGAATTGGTGCCGACACTGTCCTTCCTTCTGGAGGGGGGCACACTCCATTAAATAATAAAAAAAAAATTTACACTAGGAATGGGCGCTGTCCCCCCTTTTTTTCTGTTTCCAAGCTCGCTCCCATGATGGACTATAACCTCACATTTAGTATACTAATTTACAGTAAATCACAGGAGTCAGCGTGGAGTGTTTTTTCCTTTTCCCAGCGTTTAATCTGGGGTTGCACAGATACCAAGTACAGTACTCGGTAGAAGTACGAGTACAAGTACCGATACTTTTGAGCCCCAAGACTACACTAGAGAAAAAAATGCAAAAATTAGGAGGCAGCTGTCAACCGCTGCAACCCTGGTAGTTCTCATGAAAATTATCTGCACTGGTACTCGAAAAGTATCTGTGCATCCCTAGTTTAATCCCTTCCATGGATAAACCGTCAGGAAATAGTGCTTAATGGTGCCAGCAACCTAAACGTATGAGGTAGCTTTGGGTGCTTGGCCGAACCGACCCACTCACTAAGTGAATCGCCAGGGACAGGGCAAAATTTCAGAGCCATTAGTGCTTTCGATAGTTAGAAGTGCTTGTAACTACCCCCTAGAGTAATTCCAAAATGGTCAGACCCTAACTAATGTATTAGGTGAAGGACAGGATGAGTGTTAATGATCAGCAGCTTAAGAGGTGCAATAACATTTCTATCCACTTACCCATCCGTACAACAGGGCAACTTTTCTTGCACTCTTGACGACACTTCTTTGGCTTACATTTGTCATGATTAACAATAGCTATTCTCGTTAGCTTGTCTGCCATCTTGACAGTGTAGTAGTTCCAAAGTTATTCTCAGAAAAACCAGACCTAAGAAAGGGAGAAAATAACCATTATACCACGGCCATTATCAAACTGTGCAGAATGCCACAAATGACTTCTTGTATAACCTGGTACCTTGTTTAAAACTGGTTTTCACCAAACAACCACATTTTATTATTCATTGTGGTCATTTTGGCCTCTTGTACTGCTGAGGAGTACCCTGGATGCAGCTCAAAAAGGCAACATTATATATACTGCCGGAGAAAGAGCTTGAGACCTTAGCAACTAAGGGTGTCAGGAAAGGGGAGTATTCTATGTCTTTGCAGAGGATACTATTTAACATTTATTTTAGCAACACAGTCACAGTTTAATTCTATGTGTTGTATTGTTAATATCAATTAGAAAAATGTCTGCAAACACACGTCTTGTTCTGGGGTGGCTATGCTCACTCACTGTACCTATGGAGGGAGCCATGGTAGTCACCCTGCTTGGACATCAAAGATGTCTGATGTTCTCCATTACATGATGGAGGATTAGTAGTGTACACAGAAAAATATGCTTTCATTTCAGCTCACAGGCAGTGACATTTCTGGCAAGATCAACGTGTTTCTTTCTGTACTTGCAGAAAATGTTCTTAGCCAGAAAAGAAAAGCTAATGCAGCCACCACATCTAAGGACTGGTAAACATTGTGTTCATGGGTTCAGATGTCATTTTACTGCACAGAAAGGTTTATAAAACCAAGAAAGAAGACACTCATTTTGATAGAATGGTTGTATAGCCCTTGACACACTGCACGCAAAGCTGTCCGGCACGGAGCTTTGCGTGCAGAGTGTGACCTGAGTGCAGGCAGATGAATGACAGCACCTTCAGCCAATCGGCTCGTGCATAACAACCGGCTTGACGTCGCATCCTGACACGCAGGTTTATGTGCGCAAGCCCATTGGCTGAAGATGACATTTTTCATCTCGCCACGCGAGCTCTCACAAGCTGACGTGCCGGCGAGAAAATAACATCACACACACAGCTCGCCATGGCGGCGCTCTGTGCTGCTTTGCATGCAGTGTTTCACAGCCTTAAAAGTGTTACTGATTGCCAATGCCATTGACTCGGAATATATAAATGTGCTTATTTATTTGATGCATTTCTATTTAAAATGACTGGCGGTGTAAAATATTGCATTGTCTGTGCAACACAACATGGTTCTTCAACACTCCATTTTCATAGGGGTTGTGTACACAAACTAATAATATTACCAGGGCTCGAAAATCCACTCGTCTGTGACGAGCAGACAGTGGAGCCCGGCGAGCAGCTTCCCGGGCCGGCCGTTGTAATTACACCGCCGGCCGGGAGCTTTACAGTCAAGCGATCGAGCGTCTCAAGAGACGCTCGATCGCTTGTATCAGAAGCTGACTTGATTAAAAAAAAGCATAACATTTATTTTTGTAAACTTTTTTTTAAGTCCGCGCCCCCCACATACACACGCATATATGCGTCAGGTGCGCCTACGTGCCGCACATGTTGCATATTGCCGCAAACGGAGTGAGAGCAATAATTTTAGAGCCATTAAGGCTGGGTTCACACCTGGGCGTTTTACAGCGCTGATCGACGCGCTGTAAAACGCCCTGCAAGTGAAATCCCATTATTTCCTATGGGCATGGTTCTCACTTGGGCGTATTTCAGCGTGTCGGAATGTGCTGAAAAACGCCCTATGCCCAAAGAAGTACAGGAGCTTCTTTGGGGCGTATTTCCGCGCATATCCATTAGGATACAGCCGGATAGCCCTCGTAAACGAGCGTTTGACGCGGTTAAAACATGCACAGCAAAACGCGCGTCATACGTGCATATTTTGAACGCCTAGGTGGGAACCCAGCCTAAAGGAGAACTATGAGGTAGCCGTTACCCTAAGGTGCCCTGCCGTTACCCTAAAACTATGGGGAAAAGCCCTCACCCCATAGTTCTCCTTTAATCACTGATAACACTAAACTGATGAACAGAAAAAGCGTTTTAATCGTCGCCTATGGGCGTTTTTTGCGATTTTTGCGGGCGCACGCAATTTTAAGGCTTGACATGTTTGGTGTCTATTTTATTTTATTTTATCAAAAGGAGTCCTGTGTTGATACACAGGCATCTGTGCAGCTGATATTCAGATATCGTTCTGGCTCATTTCATATGATTTTACTGATACTCATTGTGAGTATGTTTTTACCTTGCACTTTAGCTCACGTTATTAAAAACCATCTACACTAGGGTGGGCGCCCTTCTCTCTTCTTTTCTCCCATAATGTTTGGTGTCTATTTACCCGACGTGACCCTGAAATGTTTTATAACATAACGTAGGGAAACTTTTTTTTTTTTTTTTTACTTTTATGGTCTTTTTTTAATTATATAGTAAAAAAAAAAATACCCCCGTGGAGATTATATACCTCCAAAAGAAAGCTCTATCTGTCCCCAAACTTTTTTAACATAAATTGCAAGGCTATAGTCCGGTCATGCTGACTGGTGAAATTTTTGACTGACTGGTGAGACACTATCAAATTTTTCAAGCACTGAATATTACTATGCAGATCTGTAGGACAATGAGTTCTAGGGTAAGTGCAAGCCTAACTTACAAAAGGTGGAGTAAGAGGAAAATGCTCAGCAACAGGTCAGGATACATCCCGGCTGCACTAACCTTTTACTAAGCATACAGTGGACTACAAAACAGGGGTGTGTAAGTGCTCACAGTGCAGGAAACAGCCACTTATAACCAGTTCATATTCTTAAATATTTTACAACAAACCTACTAGCTCTCATCAAGAAAAACAAAATGGTATTATATATCGACACCAAACTGACCAACATGATTTAATATGCTAGAGTTTGCAAAACCAGCACAGAGGCAGAAGCAGAGCTCAGCAACTGTTACACAAAAGCTGGAAAGATAAGAATGGAAGAGCAGGTTTTGCAGAGTGCAGCTATCTCACTAGTCTCAGACCAGCTGGACAGTTCCCTATGTAGCTGTGCCCTACAAACACAAACCAGCAGAGCTAGAAGCTAGCATTTATGTGGCGTTATCAGCTACTGGTATCTTCTAACGCAGGCCATATACATATATTCTTATTTGAGAAAACCACTCGATTCATCCACACATCCATTTTGCGGACCAGATCTGCCCACAGTTCCAGGGCATTCCAGGCCAGACAAAATGAGACATGCAGTATTTTTCTGGTATGGAATGCACTGCGCTGGTGTGAACAGAGGACAGAAATGGCATAGGGATACATTAGGATGCATTTTGGGTCCGCAAACAATCTGGTCTGGTGATCTCGATGTGGTATGAATTGGCCCTAAAGGGCATTGACGGAGGAATCTCCTGTGCCAGCTATTGTCCCATGCTGCCCATCAGAATACCCCAACAGTGACCTCAGCCAACTAGTTGCAGTCACTGACCAACAATTTTCCACCAGGCTGCCTGGATTTTCCAATCCGTCCATCGAGCCAGCTACAGTTCAAATTTAAGCCAATTCACAGAAATAATAAAAGTGTATGGCC
>NW_017306372.1:1372798-1412966 GCF_000935625.1 Nanorana parkeri
TGCTAACGCCAAACACAAACCCCCCCCCCCCCCAAAAAAAAACGACACACAATGTGCTATAACAGTCTAAATAAAATCTACAAACACGGTCATTAAAGACTAAAAGCAATGAACCAAATATTGTCACATAACTGAAGAATTGCCTTCACTTTTCAAAATCCAATATAGATGGACAACTGTAATCCAATTCTTCATTCCAAAAAAGGCAAAAAGCACTTCCTTATTTGTGACTGGCTAGCAGTCAATTAAGTGATTCAGGGCCGGTTAACACCACAAAGTCCACATTACAGTGCATTCGGCCTCTGGAACGCAGGCTGGCCAGCTCCCTGTATTCAGGGGCGGGAGGAGGCGTGGCGGTGTATTGAAGTCAATGGCGTCTCTAGGGACACTTGATCGCTTGTATTAGCACCTGTCACTGCCGTTGCCAGTCCCGAGAGCCGCTGTGCCCGATGCGACCACGACGGCTCTGTGGCAGGAGATCAAAGGGAGTTCAGTATACAAACTCCCTTTGATCTCCTCTCAGTCCCAGAATGGAGGAAGTGATGTATATTACATCACTTCCTGCATTCAGTGTCACTCTCCCAGCTACAGAAGCTGATGAAGAAGATCTCTACTATATCAGCTTCTCTGGGGGTCCCTAGGTGACATTGGGGGTCTTGGGGACCCCTGATGTCTCCATAAAGAGGACCTGTCATGTAAATTGGCTATCACATAAGGGGCTTCTTGGCCCCCATGTAATAGCAATAAAGTTGTGTGTAAAAGAAAAAAAAGTAATACAAAAATTAAAAGGAGAACTATGGGGTTAGGGCTTTTCCCATAGTTCTCCTAAGGGTAACGGGAGGACACAATCTAGCGTCCTCCCGTCACCCTAAGCTCAGTATCTTGTGGTATACTAAGACGCCGCAGCTGAAACGGATCCCGACAATTATGTCTGGATCCGCCCAGCTGCGCGAGCGACAGCTGGCTCTGCCTATCTAGAGGCAGAGCCAGCTGTACACGCCCCCCCCCCGTCCGATCCGCCAGTCAGCGCTGAAGGATCGGACAGGGGAGGGGGAATCCAGTCCCTCCCCTGTCACGGTTCTCTGCAGGGACAGGATCGAGAAGTGAGTGAACGCCGGTATGTGTTCGCTCACTTCCCGATCTACTGAGCCGACCTGTGACAGTCTCATTGTCACAGGTCGGCTAGAACTATGAGGTGAGTGAAAAGCACTCACCTCATACGTTAGTTCTCCTTTAAAGAATCATACAAAAAAATAAAAGCATAAAGAAAATTAAAAAGAAAACAATGTTTTAAGTCCCCGCCCCCCACATGCACATGCAGATATGCTTCGGGTGCGCCTACGTGCGAACATACGTTACATATCGCCGCAAACGTCGGAGTGAGAGCAATCATTTTAGAGCCATTAATCACTTATAACACCCTCACCCTATACTGCAGCAATGGAATGTCCCTCGGCATCCTCCCATCTCTACCCTGTGTATAGAACATGATGGTTTACGGGAGCGTCGTAGCCCACTGCAGTGGAGGGGGACCGAGGTTTCAGGAACCGGTCTAAGAGCAAGCCGGCTCTGAGGATCAGGTGAATATAACAGGTTTTCATTTTTAACCTAGACAACAATGAGCAGTTAACCCTTCCAGTACTGGGACAGCCCCAGTGCGAGGGTTCCGAAAAAATCTGTCCATTGCTTTTTTTTTTTAAAAGCCTGTGGGGAATGATAGGGAATATTTCCTGACCCCGGCTGCCATAGTTGCAGGTGGTGATGTCACCATCGATATGACAAATCCTAGGGAGTGTTAGTACCCCAAATCACACCAGAAGAGGCTCCAGCACAGTGTCAGCATATGTGACCAACTTCATTCATTGCCAATGAAAACCTGGTCACAGGATGACAACCTGTGGCTGGGCTTTCTATTGAAGTGAAGAGAGTAAAGGCGGACAGGTCCACCACTGATGATTTGGAGGCTTTGCCTGGTCAGGGAGATGCATTCCAGCTAAGTCTATATTACCAACATGCTGAGGGCCTTCAAAAGGTTCAACTGACACTAAACTCAGGAGTGACATTTTAGGAATACATTCAGGTACCCCAACTATTACCAACAATGTATCTTATTTGTGTATCACCCGGCTGTAGATCCTCAAATCATCTCTGAATTCATGATGACACTGTCCTTCCTTCTGGAGGGTGGCTACTTTTGTTCCCTGTGGTCCCTGTGTGTTTTGTAAAGTAGCCACCGCTCCAAGCTCACTCCTGTGATAGACTACAATCTCAATACAAATTAGTAAACTAAACATGAGATTGTAGTCCATCACAGGAGTGAGCTTGGAGTGGCGGCTACTTTACAACACACATAGGGACCAAGAGTAGCACCCCTCCAGAAGGAAGGACAGTGTCAGCACCAAAAGCCTCCCGTAGCGCACCCCAGCAGCCTTCCTAATGCATCCTAGCAGTCTCCTGTAACGCACCCCAGCAGCCTTCCTAATGCATTCTAGCAGTCTCCTGTAACGCACCCTAGAAGCCGCCCATAATGCATCCTAGCAGTCTCCTCTAATAATAGCAGTCTCTTATAATACTACCAACCAAAGAGCTCTCTGGGAACCACCACTATAAAGCCCCCCCCAGATCTCTAACACGCCGTACCCCGGATCACCCCCATACAGTAATTATGGCCACGCCATTCAGAGCTCACTCCACTGATTTTATGGGGCACCTAGTTGAGTCAGACCAGCAGGTGACGCACTTCCCAGCGTCGCCCTACCTGGAACAGCAAGGCCAGATGGCAGGCCGTACATGCGGTCACTTACCGGTTGTAGGACGGGGAGGGACTTGCTGCCCCTGTGGCTAGCTGATGGGAAAGGGGGGGGGGAGGCCTGCTGGAAGATATCTTCCTTGCCCCTGCTCTCGGCGGTCTCTCTAGCTCTCCTCCCCGGGCAGCAACGTGCAAACCACACGAAGAGAAACCGGCCAAAATGGTCGCTTCTGACGCTCCCTCCCACACCGCTGACGTACAGCGCTGCGTTTCACTGTGGAACGCAGGCCCTCTCCGTGCACATTATGGAGTCGCGGAGATGATGTCATCAGAAGGCGTCTTTTGCGAGCAAAGAATGCTGGCGGTTATGTTGGGGATCTTTTGAAGTGGATTTGGAAGTGTCGGGGATGAAGTGAGCGCTGTGAGCAGACTGTATATGATCCCCGCCCAGTACAGAGTAGGTCCACCATGCAATGGTGTCTGAGAGCTGCTGTCATCCTGCTCTACTCACAGTGTTGACGTCTTGTTCTTCTTAAGGGTACCTGTCAGTGTTATAATGGAGCTACCAGGCTTGACCCCTTTTAGCTTCTGAGAGATGACATGTTCCAGGGTGTATAGCAAGCCTGAAGTTGGACCTAATTGATGGCTTATTAGCAAGTGTAGTATATCTCAGGGCTGGACAAATCACAGGAACCGGGTAGCTAATGCGCCTTAGAAATGACAGCTAGCTCATAACTTTTGTGGCTTCCTCTAGTTGTTGTCAATGGAACTGGCTCCTGAATTCCATATTGATTTGTCCACCCCGGTATAGCCAACACTTTATCTTTTCACCTTAGAGTATGGAAGGGTTAAATCTCTGTGAGGTTATTATTTCTCTATCTGTCCTGTTGGGAAGATTTCCCTTTACTTCCTGTCCTGGAAACACAACAGGAAGTAAGAGGAAATCTATGATAACTTGAGGGGGATATTCATCTTATACAGTTGTCACTGGAGAAGGCGTGCCCATTGTAAGATGTAAAAGGATGTCACCAGCACACCATTTCAGGGAAATCAACTCATTCCAGTACAAGCGCTTTTGGGGCCGCACGGGGGTCCACTTCCCTTGTACTGTAAGATGTACCCTCACCTCTTGATCTGGTGACCATTGTATGGATTTTCCTCACTTTCTGTTCTGGAGATAATCCGTCACCTGGATACCCCACTAGGTAAATTCACCCTCTCTGTGCTGGTGACCATCCTTACTGAAACCGAAAGCGAAGGAAAATCCAAGAGGTAAACTTTCCAATGACACCTGTCCTGGTGACAACTGCATGAGACGGAAGTTCTCCTCACTTTGGAGAGATCTTTGGTGTCTCTGGCTTTTCCTGCCTTGTTTTGGCTATTCATAAATCTTAAAGTAAATCTGGGGCTGCCATTGCTGACCTCCTGAAAATGCTACTTGCCTGGCTATTGTTTCTGACCCTCTGGCTTAAAGGAGAACTATGAGGTGAGTAAAAATCACTCATCCTCATAGTTCGAGCCGACGCGTGACAATTAAACTGTCACACGTCGGCTCAATAGATCGGGAAGTGAGCGAACACATAACGTCGCTCAATCGTCTCCCTGCAGAGAGCCGTGGCTGTCAGTGCTGACTGGAGGAACGGCTGGGGGAGGGGGCGGGTACAGCTGGCTCTGTGTCTGTATCATTCACGCAGCTGGGTGGATCTTGACAGTATTGTCGGGATCCGTCCCGGCTGCGGCGGTCTCAGTATACCACAAGCTGTAGCTTGCAATATACTGAGCTTTTGGTCACGGGAGGACGCTAGTATATGTCCTCCCGTGACCCTTAAGAGAGCTATGGGCAACAACACTTACTCCATAGTTCTCTTTTAAAGCCCTCTCCACGAAAAAAAATCCTCTTGCTGTGGGGCTTCCCCTGTGTTGTAGTGACGTTAAATCTTAAAAATGTATTCAAGTACCTGAACGATTAACAAAAATGTATCTTATTTGTATATCACTCAGCTGTAGATCCTCAAATCATCTCTGAATTTGTGCTGACACTGTCCTTCCTTCTGGAGGGTGACTACTTTTGTTCCCCATGGTCCCTGTGTGTGTTGTAAAGTAGCCACCGCTCCAAGCTCACTCCTGTGATTGACTACAATCACATGTTTAGTTTACTCATTTGTACTGAAGTTTAGGGCTGCAACTAATAATTATTTTCATAATCAATTAGTTGGCCGATTATGTTTTTGATCTGAATAAAAAATAAATACCGTCCTTAATTTAAAATAAAATACACAATTGCAGTATTACAAACATAAGGTTTACTTTAGAGTAAAACTGCATGCATAATTTTTTGCAATCGCACTGCAGTGGAATGCACGGCGTGACGGTACTGTGCGTTCCAGTGCGGGCGATCACACTGTGGGTGGGAGGCACGTTTGGGGTGCCATTGACATGAATGGCACTGCAATGCACCTCTCGCAGCAGATTGTATCAATAGATAGATTTTATAGAATTGACCTGTGAAACCAGTGATAGTGGGCAGCTTTGTACAGTATGTTTTGTACTTGTTCTAGGATCATTGTAGTAGATTAGTATCAGATGTTTGATATTTCTGTATAGTGTGCTATGTTTAAATCTCAACATGTTTCATGCAGATTTAAAGATCGAATGGTTAGCTTGCTTGCAGTTTTGGATACATTCAGTTTGAAATAGTAGTGTCATATAATTTAATATGCAGGTAGTTACTTTGACTTTATGGTATGGAAAAGAAAATCTACTAACTTGTTTTGTTAGTCATTGTGCACAGTAATAACAAATAACCAATACTGGTACTTTTTTTTTTTTTCTGTTGGTAAGCAATGTAAAATGAATCCATATCCTAGATTCCTTTGATTATTTTTATCTTGTTTAATTGCGCCCTTCTGTTTCTATTGAATTAGGTAGTATGATTTGGGCCTTTGTTGGACCCTGATGTGAATGAGCCCTCAGCACGTTTGCCTGTTACTCTAAAACAGGGCTGGACAAATCCCAGGAGCCAGGTCACCAATGCGCCGTAAAAAAATATAGCTGGCTCTGACTTTTTTCAGGTTTTCTGTAGTTGTCAGCGGAGCTGGCTCCTAAAATAGTCCTGCTGGCTTCCTGGATTCCATATTAATTTGTCCGACCCTGTTCTTTAAAAAATGATTTAATACAAGAGCTATAACAGTTCAGTGCCTTCTTTTATAACATTTCCTCTTTATTTCTTTTTAGCTTGTCTTCTCTGGTCCACATCTCATACTGTATTACGCAATCACCTAAAGAAGCACAGTCAGGTTTGTAGACTCACGGTTTTATATTTTCAATTTTCTGGCATTTCTTCTGGACACCTGTTCTTAGCCAGCCCCTCTCTACATGTTTAAACGAATTGTATCCATGACAAAGTAACAGAACTCTGCTGACTGGACTACCATTCTATGACCATGGTTTAATTATATAATTAACAAGGGGCATCTTACTGTCACACAAGGAGATCTGGATCAGCGGAAAGCTGGGAAAGTCCACCCAAAATAAAAACTAAGCCACAGGTGTACTTTGACTGTTTTAGAGCCCATTTACACCTTTACATGCGTTAATGCTTACATATTAACACATGCATTTTCCATGGATGGCCTGTTGCGTCAACCTTCGAATGAGCCCTCAGCACGCATAAAGTAATGCAGTTTTACCAATAACATACCCCAGTGCATGAAATAGTGCATTATGACAACACCTAATTTCATGAATTAATGCAGCTGCACTATAAGCACGCCTCAACACATGAAATAATGCAGCTGTACTATAAGCACGCCTCAACACATGAAATAATGCAGCTGTACTATAAGCACGCCTCAACACATGCAATAATGCAGCTGTACTATAAGCACGCCTCAACACATGAAATAATGCAGCTGGACTATAAGCACGCCTCAACACATGAAATAATGTAGCTGCACTATAAGCACACCTCAGCACATGAAATAATGCAGCTGTACTATAAGCACACCTCAACACATGATATAATGCAGCTGTACTATAAGCACACCTCAACACATGAAATAATGCAGCTGTAGTATAAGCACACCTCAACACATGAAATAATGCAGCTGTACTATAAGCACGCCTCAACACATGAAATAATGTAGCTGCACTATAAGCACGCCTCAACACATGAAATAATGTAGCTGCACTATAAGCACGCCTCAACACATGAAATAATGTAGCTGCACTATAAGCACGCCTCAACACATGAAATAATGTAGCTGCACTATAAGCACGCCTCAACACATGAAATAATGTAGCTGCACTATAAGCACGCCTCAACACATGAAATAATGTAGCTGCACTATAAGCACGCCTCAACACATGAAATAATGTAGCTGCACTATAAGCACGCCTCAACACATGAAATAATGTAGCTGCACTATAAGCACGCCTCAACACATGAAATAATGTAGCTGCACTATAAGCACGCCTCAACACATGAAATAATGTAGCTGCACTATAAGCACGCCTCAACACATGAAATAATGTAGCTGCACTATAAGCACGCCTCAACACATGAAATAATGTAGCTGCACTATAAGCACGCCTCAACACATGAAATAATGTAGCTGCACTATAAGCACGCCTCAACACATGAAATAATGTAGCTGCACTATAAGCACGCCTCAACACATGAAATAATGTAGCTGCACTATAAGCACGCCTCAACACATGAAATAATGTAGCTGCACTATAAGCACGCCTCAACACATGAAATAATGTAGCTGCACTATAAGCACGCCTCAACACATGAAATAATGTAGCTGCACTATAAGCACGCCTCAACACATGAAATAATGTAGCTGCACTATAAGCACGCCTCAACACATGAAATAATGTAGCTGCACTATAAGCACGCCTCAACACATGAAATAATGTAGCTGCACTATAAGCACGCCTCAACACATGAAATAATGTAGCTGCACTATAAGCACGCCTCAACACATGAAATAATGTAGCTGCACTATAAGCACGCCTCAACACATGAAATAATGTAGCTGCACTATAAGCACGCCTCAACACATGAAATAATGTAGCTGCACTATAAGCACGCCTCAACACATGAAATAATGTAGCTGCACTATAAGCACGCCTCAACACATGAAATAATGCAGCTGTACTATAACCACGCCTCAACACATGAAATAATGCAGCAGTACTATAACCACGTCTCAACACATGAAATAATGCAGCTGCACTATAAGCACACCTCAACACATGAAATAATGTAGCTGGACTATAAGCACACCTCAACACATGAAATAATGCAGCTGCACTATAAGCACACCTCAACACATGAAATAATGTAGCTGGACTATAAGCACACCTCAACACATGAAATAATGCAGCTGCACTATAAGCACACCTCAACACATGAAATAATGCAGCTGCACTATAAGCACACCTCAACACATGAAATAATGCAGCTGTACTATAAGCACGCCTCAACACATGAAATAATGCAGCTGCACTATTAAAATGCCTCAATGCATGGAGTAATGCTCTATATTTGGCAGCATAGTCCACCCAAACACACAGAACATTCTAATGCGTGTGATGTGGTACGCCATAGTGAAGGTATTTTGCTGCCTACCACATATGTTTGTTTGGGTGCCATGTAGAATACATGAAAGCGCACATATACTGTGTATTACGATACTGTGTCTTGTGGTCATGAGGGTTTTAGTACACCCGGTTACAATGCATAGATCTAAATCCCGCCTCGATCAGCTGCTGGCTTGCTCACAATTTATTGGACATTGGAGAGCTACTTCCCACTTCCTCTACTCAATATCTCAGCTGTCCTTTCATTGTCTTTTCATAAAATGCTTTACAGAAAAATTAAAAACATAAAGGATGGAGATGCATAAGAGCCCATTTTAAAAACTGCCACTCAAGGTGTTGAATAACAGACTCCTGAGATACCTTTAAACCTTTGTTGAAATATCTTGATGTGACGTTTGTTATTCACTCTATATGACATTGTTATCACTCTATATGCCTCCGTCTGCCTTGGACTTGTGTCCTCCCATCTGCTTTAAATAAAAATGCTATTGGCCATAATGGCCCCTTTGGTTATGTCTGTATATGGGCAAATAAACATCCTGTAAACTGCATAAAAAAATTATATATACACTATACACTTTAAAGTATACACTTTAAATCACATTTATCTCAGAACATATATGGTAACAAACATTTAAAAATACTTTAAAGAATTCCTGCAGGACATGTTAATAGATACACTGAACCTCTTTACTAAGTTAATCCGTAATTCCTTGCAGTGCAAACAACCGCCTATGACGTAAGCAACTGGGTGTGCAAAGTGTACTATGCACCAAGGATTATCCAGCTAAGAAAGTTAGTGCAATGTTAGGATATATTTCAACAGTAATCCATCATTATATCCATCCAGATAATGGGAGTAGCTGTTATATGTGTGTGTTAAAGACCCAGTTTTATTTATCAGGACTGTGACACATCATATGAAGGTATTAGGCCATATTATATGCCATCACTGCAGAGCAAAGATAATGGCAATGTCCAGTATTGCAATGCCTGTCTGCTATATGTTATTCTTTGCGCATTAGGTTCATTTATCATAAATAATATAGTTCAGCACTGCTGAGTGTTAATAATCACAGGATGGCTATTGCACCCGTCCACTGCCTGCTGTCAATCAGCAGATGAGGACCTGAAGGAAAACTTTCTACTTCAGTTCCCTCCTCCTGCTGATTGACAGCAGGCAGTGGGGGGTGCTATAGCCAGCCTGCTTTTGCAATTTAAGATAGCCAATAGCAGGCTGGCTATTGCTCCCAGCCACTGCCTGCTGTGTTGACACTCAGCGGGCAGCTGTCATTCCCCAGTGAAGTGGAAAGGTGACACTAGGGGTCTAAAAGACCAGGCTACAATTCGCACAGGCTCACCAAAATTGGACAATAAAAGATTGGAAAAACGTTGCCTGGTCTGATGAGTCTCGATTTCAGCTGTGACATTCAGATGGTAGGGTCAGAATTTGATGTAAACAACATGAAAGCATGGATTCATCCTTGTATAGTAGTGCTGATTATGTTGCGCTCAGTCTAAATGTGCATAAATATACTCTCAAATTGATAGTCTCCTCATAGCAATGCCACTTTGCCAATACAGATAATAATTTAAATTGTGTGAGAAAATAGCTGTGCAGCAATCTATGAACTTATGTGTCCCAATTCTGTGTAACAACAAAAAAAACTCTGTTAGTTTATACAACCATGGTTAGGTGCCAATATGTGAAACCTTGATCTCCTTATTTAGTAGTTACATAGTATTTGAGGTTGAATAAAGACATAGGTCCATCAAGTCCAACCTATTGTGTGCATGCATTTATTAAACATTTTCATAGTGTTTCCAATATTCCTGATTTATTATATTCATCTATATCCGTGCCAAGCATATGAATTCCAAACCTTGTTTGTTTATGGATTCATCCTGCCTTGTATCAGTGGTTCAGGCTGGTGTTGGTGGTGGTGTAATGGTGTGGGGGATATTTTTTTGGCACACTTTGGGCCCGTGATGCTATCATGTCAATATGGACCAAAATCTCTGAGGAATGTTTCCAACACGTTGTTGAATCTATGCCACAAAGCATTAAGGCAGTTCTGAAGGCAAAAGGGGGTCCAACCTGGTACTAGCAAGGTGTACCTAGTAAAGTGGTTGGTGTGTGTGTCGGCCTGACGATTCGGCTCCGGAATGTGCATGTGGTGGTGTTAATTTCAATGGCATCCCTAACGCGCATCCTGGCCACAGTGTGATTTGCCTGCACTGGAACGTGGGGTACTGCAATACCATGTGTTCCAGTGCGGTGCGAGTGCAAAAAATTTGCATTCCGTTTTATTCTGAAGCATACTTGGTTTGTAACATTCCATTTATGTATTTTATTTGAAATAAAAGATGGTATTTTTTTTAAATCGATTAATCGAAAAATAATGGGCCAACTAATCGAAAATAATCGTTAGTTGCAGCCCTACACTTCCCCATCCTTTTTGCCTCCAATTTCTTACTTAAATGAGTCCACCTTTCCCTTCAGCAGATCCATACCAACCGAGATCCAATGGGAACGGTTGCACTGTTGTTTACAACCATTGCCACAATGCTCCCTCTGCCGATCGCACTTGCACATTACAGCTCCATAGACTTGTATGGGGCCATCTCCCAGCCGAGAGAGTGACACGGTCAGGAAGGGGAGACTCGCAGCGCTGGATGTCAACAAAAAGTAAAGCAGTAGCCCTTGGATCTCGTTGAGTATAGATCTGTGTGGAGGGGGAGGGCAGGATTGTTTGTCAGGAGAGGGGGGCAAAAAGAATAAGTGCTTACTTGCAGCGTTATTCTATTGCATAAATTAGTTTGTATTCACTTGCAACGTGTCTCTGAACTTACTGACGAATTTTAACCAGACGTGTCAGTTTCCAAGCACAGTCCCCCAACATTGCCCTCTGCTTTATTGGGAGTGTTTCATTACTGTCTTTGCTGACAGCTTTTTTGCCTCTTGCCTCAGCTCCCTACATAACGTTTTATGTAGCTGCCATAAAGAAGTGAAGGGGAATACTATCGAGTGTCACCCTCAGCCTGCTGGGGCTGCTAACATCACATCCAATGTAGCAATGCCCAGCAGCAGCATCATGGTTTTGAATCTCTGCAAAAGGTAGGCTTTTACAGGTAAATACCATGTCTAAAATAAGGTAAATGAACAAATAATCTTATTGGAAGGTGGATGTTGAAATGAATGGTCTGGCAACAGGGTCTCTTTAAATAATAGGTAAAGTCTGAGTAAATGTATTCTTTTTTCTATGATAAGTTTTTTTTTGTCCTGCAGTAGTTGGAAATGACAACACCGAACAAGACTCCACCAGGTGCCGACCCCAATCAATTAAAAAGAACTGGTACTGTTCGGGAAATTGGTTCTCAGGCGGTTTGGTCTTTGTCTTCTTGTAAACCAGGTACTATATTTATAGTTAATTGCACTAATGAGCTTTTAAAGAAACTTTACAAATAAATCCCTCTTATTTGAGTCCACGCATAAAAAAATGTATACTGTGTATATATAATCTGTTTTGGGTGGATGGCAGTGGGTTGATTCTGATTTGGTATGACCACCACTCTGCCAGCTGTTCCCTGGTCTTTCAGATTTTATGTGTGTATCCATTACATAAAATGCAGAGATAAAAGAAACCTCTGAGCATTTTAGCATGAATCTGTAACTAAAAAAAAAAAAAGAGCTAGGTTTACTCAAAATTGAAGGTACACTCTATTGTAAAATAAAAAATATAGCATTCATTTTGTATGCTTGACTGCCCTGTATTCAGGATAGTGAGTAAAGCTGGGTATACACGTATCGAATTTTGGCTTTTGCTGGTCTGACCAAAATTAGCAGAGTGAGCGCCACTGAAGTCACCCTTCCAGCTGGCATCCCTTGATCAGCTGATCGAAGGAGCCTGTTGGAAATTTCTCGGCCGAACGAACCTGGCAGCCAATCAGCTGCAGGCTCCATTCGGGTATTCCGACAGTGGCTGGTACAATAGAATCTGCGGGGCGATTCCTCGATCAACGCTCATAAGCATTGATGGAGGAATCTGTCTTTTCTTTTTTTAGCCCGCAGGTTGAATGAAGAAAATATATATGTGTATACCAGGCTTTACTTGTGAAGACAGGACCCACATGAAGGAGGTATGGCCACGACAGCCAGGGTACATAGGAGGAGGTTGGATGACACTGGGTGTCATCCAACCTGGAAGTAGGCTGGAGACAACATGGTGAGGCATTCATCCTGGATGCGTTCAGTAGAATATTATATTAGAGCCAATGAACTTACCAGCATGTCTTTAGTAGGAAACAATGAAGGATAGAAATCACCAGCACTCAGCAAATAAAGTTCAAAGAATAACATCCATTTATTTGGACCAAACGTCACACCGATCGCATAATCCAACGTTTCGGGACCACGCAGGGTCTCTTCATCAGGGCAGAGATGTCACTCGTCACTTCGAGCACCACGATTATTACTTGGACCGGGAACGCTGCAGGGAGTGCAGGGGGACTTACTGTTTTCTGGAATTTAGTAGGAAACACACGCAAGCCCAGGGAGAACAGAGTGCCCTGGCTGGATTTTCCCCTGCACTATGCCTTGTGCTATGTACTGCACCTGTTCTAGAGAATGGGGAGATATCAGTACTTTGAATAGAATGCACAACATTTTTATACCTTGCACATTAAAGCAGTTCATTTTTAATGCACTTTGAAGGAAGATAATCCTAGTTTGCGTGCATTTGTACATTGCA
This sequence comes from Nanorana parkeri, assembly GCF_000935625.1. Lineage (NCBI taxonomy): Eukaryota > Metazoa > Chordata > Amphibia > Anura > Dicroglossidae > Nanorana > Nanorana parkeri. The sequence goes on from NW_017306372.1 coordinate 1,385,909, forward strand.
ATATACTCTCTCTTCTTTTCTCCCCTAAGGGTTTGGAGTCGATCAGTTACGAGACGATAACTTGGAAACTTACTGGCAATCTGATGGATCTCAACCTCATTTAGTGAATATTCAGTTTCGGTAAATATTTTTTTTTTATATATTGCTTTATGCTCAAAATGGTTGAGCAGCACTGGTAATCTCTTGAAGCCCTACAGGCTTTTCTGGTATCTGACACTTCCAGGAGGAGGAGAGTTACCCAGTTCTTCACTGGGTGTTGTGGTTCTTATCGGTCACTACTGTGTCCTTACAGCCACCCAAATAACTTCTACAGGAATGGGAGAAGCTAAATATATATCTAGTGGCCAGATTATTATGACCACCTGACGTTTGTAGACAAATTAGCTATAATTTGGCGCTGAAGTTGCTAGAGGGCCAGACCATTATAAATAGGGAAGCAGGTTGTTTACCACGACAGTAGAAGTGATTTTTTTCTGAAGATATGGGTAAACAACGCGATTTAACAGCCTTTGAACGCGGGATGATTGTTGGCGCTCGGAGCCATGGAGCGAGTATCAGCAAAACAGCAGATTTCGTTAAATGTTCAAGAGCAGCTGTTGTTAAAGTGTTTAAAGACTGGACTGTCAGCCGGAAATCTGGGTCTGAACGTGCGAATTGTGGCCGTCAGCGACTAGTCAATGTTAGGGCAGAACGGAGAGTGGCAAGACTGGTACAAGACAACAGTGCAGTGTCAGATTCCTCGCATCACCTTTCAACATCTCGTGGAGTCACGAGGCGGCCCAACTAAGTCATCTCGTGGAGTCACGAGGCGGCCCAACGAAGTACTGATGGGTTGGTCATAATAATCTGGCCACTCAGTGTACATACACAGTATATGTCTATAGCCACAACTTTTGTTTAGTTTTGAATAGAGAACGAAATGGTTTAAACCCTTGACAAGTTTGTTTTTCTTTTTTTGCTTTGTGTCCCATTGGGGAGATTGTCTTTCACTGACTGTCTCCGGAAACACTAGGAAGCAAGAGGAGATCTACAAAGTAAAGGAAAATCCTCTCAAACAGTTGTCATAGGAACAAGTGTTCCCTTTAAAATATTTCCTATCTGTTCCTCAACCTGTGACAACTCAAAATGTCACATTTTCCCTCATTTTCAGCCCTAGCCTGGTGACAATAGTCACTAGGACAATAAAGAGAGTGAATATCCAGAGTAGGCACACAGAGAGCAATATAAAATATGACAGAGTAAAAACCCTTCCATACTCTATCCATACAGGGGAAAAACATTTGTGCACACTGGATTATTTTCAACCTGACTGCCTCACCATAACTCAGTTATGGGGTGGCAAGAAAAAGAGTTAAACATGCCGATAACTTGATTGGTAACCACACCTTAAGGTCTCGTTCACACCTAGGCGTATTGCATATGCGCGTCTGTCGCGCGTTTTTTTACAAAAAAAAAACGCGCAACAAACGCGCGTTTCTGAAGGCCACTTGGCTGTATCCCAATGGAAACGCGCAACAAAACGGCCCAAAGTAGTACCTGTACCTTTTCAGGCGTGGGCCGTAGCGCGTTAGGGACGGGCGGAAATACGCCAAGGTGGGAACGAGACCATTGAATACAATGGGATTTATATTTTTGAGCGTTTGTAGAGCGTTCGTCGAGCGTAGAACGCGCTACAAAACGCTCAGGTGTGAACGAGGGCTAACTTATTGAGGGAGCAGTGATTGTGTGTAAGTAGCTGTTTACTTGTCTTTGGGAATTTTCAGAGTTTGCTCCTCTGAGTATCCTGCTGCTGCTGCATGAAAACTCTGTACCTGTTATGCCACTCATCTGTCATCGAATTGTTGATATTAAGCCACTTTACTTGTCAAGCACATGCCCAACGGGACTGCCCATAGGACATAATCCATTGTAGTCCTAGTATACAAGAGGGTAGTACTTTGACCAACCTGGGTGCAGTTAGTGGCAGCTGCAGGAAGACTGGTCTCCCTGGAACTCCCTTCTAGATATGTGGGGCCTCGCTTGACATGTAAATGAGAGTTGTTGTGGCCAACATTCAACATTAAAGCAAACAAAGTGGCATATAAACGACTAAGCTATGCTGGCAACACTTGGTAGGTACCTACACATAACATTATTCAGTTCAGTGCCCAGAATCCCTAAGCCGGTGTAAATTAAAAATGGATTGGCTATTCGTAGCTGGTGATATTCAACTGGACTTGTTCAGCTGGATTTCGTTAAACCTCCAATGATGGGTGAAGAAAACGAAGTTATTTGGATGTATGGCAATCTATCTTTATATTAGAGCCGCTTATTTTATTTATTTATTTTTCTTTTTTTTTTCTTTACTGTCTCGGGCTTTGGGCTCACTTTTAAAATAGATAAAGAGATTGAGGACACAGAGTCCTAAATCTCTTTTTCTGCAGCCCCTGTTATGAATGAACAGGAAGCCTCAATACTTAGCTGCTCCTGCCCATTCATAAACTGAGACTGAGGAGATGGTATCATATGCGATGTCCTCAATCATGAATGAACATGAAGTGATGTAGCGCATGTCCTGGTCATTTATAACAGTAAGAATACTATTTCCTCAGTTATTTAAAACAATCAGAGATCAGTACTGATCTCTGCTCTTCATCCTCACTGCTCTGTCTGGCACAGGAGCGGAGCTCTCCTCCCGCACTGCCTTGCTTGGCCTCCTGACAGCTGTCTCCTCCTTGCACCACCCGCTTCCTGACAGCTGTCTCCTCCCCATATCGCCCGCCCGGCCTCCTAACGGCGTTTCTTCTCCCCGTGGGGCGCCAGCAGCTGGATTGGTTCTGTGTCCCCTCTGATCCCCCTGCCTTTGCCGACAGGCGAGGGAGAGCAGCAGGGATCAGATGGTACACAGACTAAAGCTTGCAGCCAGCAACCAGGGGGGAGCAGAGAAGATAGCAATGCACTGTTTTTTTGACTGTTTTTGTACTATCGTCATTTTGCCCATAGTACCATTTTCGGCCGACATTTCTAGTTCTTTTTGTTTTTCAAAGTCACCAAGTTCCTAAAACTGGACCTGTTTATTTAAACTTTATTATAATTTTGTTTTATTGTCAGCTTGATATTATAATTTTCTTCCAGGCCAGAAAATATGTGGTTTCTCACCTCCTTCTATTAAGGGCTAGCCAGTAAACATAGGTTATATTGTAATCCGGATCCAATAATTTCATAATGTAATAACTGTGTCCCATTCACAAAAATGCTGCCTTATGTGCTTTTTGAATTGGCAAAATAGGGCTGAATCTTAAATTACTGTTTTGGTGACATGGTTTGCAAAACTCTACACTTGAGGCTTCCTGTAGTTTATTGTTTAGTAAATCTTGTTTATATGCGCAAGTGTGTGCCAAGCCTTTGCAAATAATTTCAGGCATAAAGCTCACATTGCCCAACTTTTAACAGTGCAGCAAAAACATTTTGATGAGCTTTCATTGTGGTTCTCTTGCTGTGTGTTTTTTATGTTTCTGGCTTATAGAAGAAAGACTACCGTGAAAGCTTTATGCATTTACGCTGATTACAAGTCAGACGAAAGCTACACACCAAGTAAAATCTCAGTCAGAGTTGGAAACAACTTCCACAACCTTCAAGAGATTCGGGTAGGTTAATTTTGTATGTTTTTATTTTACCTAACAAAGTCCAATTGGTTTCAGCATTTAGCACTGTAAGTTATGGGTTGTTAAATGTGTAAACTTTAACTATTTCCAAGTTGACATCATGCGGTTTGGATCTTTTCCTGATTGTGTAACTATTTTCAGTGCATCCAGTTCCTCTGATTCAATTTTTTCCTTGTTTTAAAGGAAACCTGAGCAGAAAAAAAAAAATACAGGGACTTTGCTGACCTAGTTGTCTGGCTTTCTGTGGCTTCAATTATTTAGTCACTGACCTAGAACATTCATGCAGCCAGTGACGTCTGAACTCTCTCTTACTTGTTCCTGGCCAGTCGCTTAAAATATTGGAGCAATTAGATCAGCCAGATCCATGCAGCTGGTTTACATAGAATGACAGGTGACCTGTTGCAGCCTGCACATTGTGCAACATTTCAAGTTCCAAGCGCACCTCATTATGCACCGATAAGACACTGTTTTATCATTTTAAACGATGAGCTTTGGGGAAATATTGATATTTACCTTTTAAAAGAGATTTAGGACACAGAGTCCTCTATCTCTTTTTCTGTGTCCCCTGTTATCAATGAACAGGAATCCTCTATGAGTGTTCCTGTTCATTGATAACATGGTATGCTTACTATAACTACAACTATGAATGAACAGGAGGGGATGTAGATCACTTCCCATTAATTCATATTTGAGGATATAGTTAACATACCTTGTCCTCAATTATGTACAAACAGTGTTTGCTCTCGCCCTCCTCTCTGACACGCTGTCACAGGAGGCTGAGCGAGCAGAGCGGGAGGAGAGCTCAGCCTCCTGTGACAGCGTGGCCTGTCTCTGCCCACACACCCTCTGCTGGACTGTGATAGGAGGCTGAGCGGTGTCGGAGGTATACACACACATTTACTTGCTCTTTTCTGAAAACTCTAAATTTGAAGCGCTCCCCTTCTATGTAATGTTAAGGAGTGGGATGGGGAGTGGATGTTTACAATAACTAACCCTGTCTGTACTGTGATGGCAGATCTCAATATCCATTGTAAACTAGATTTTAACACTGTCCTGACAACCGCAGTAGTGGTTAGCGTTTCTGCTTTGCAGCACTGGGGGTCCCCGGTTCCAATCTCGGTCAGGACACCATCTGCAAGGAGTTTTCATGATCTTCCTGTGCTTGTGTGGATTTCCTCCGGATACCTCCCACATTCCAGCGACATGCTGGTAGGTTAATTGGCTCCTGTCTAAATTGGCCGTGTATGTATGTATTTTGGATAGGGACCTTAGATTGTAAGCTCTTTGAGGGCAGGGATTGATGTGAATGTGCAACTATGTAAAGTGCTGCGTAAATTATCGGCGCTATGTGTGTGTGTGTTGGGGGCGGGGGTATGGGGGACTCATCCAAAGTCAAAACTTTTCTACTCCACTTTAGAGAAAGGAGTGATGAAATCCCTGCCAGGCTTTATTTTATTTATTTTTTCTGTGTTTTTTCTCTGTAACCTGATAGAGGTCTTTTGTTCTCCCTTTAGTCTTGAATATAATGGAGAGGGTTAAGAACACCTGTCAGGTTATTTTTTGCTGCCTGTGTCCCTGTTAGGGAGATTCACCTTCTCTATTTGTCCTGGTGACCATCATAACTGAGTGTTAAAGAAAATCTTACATTTTGGGTGGTCACCAGAACAGGAATAGATGGGAAATCTTCCAATAGGCACACTTGTTTTGGTGACCCTGCAGCTACCACAGATTTCTCTATTGTTAAAGGGAATTCCTCTCACTTGCTGATGTGGCTATCAGACAGGAAGTAAAGAGAAATGTCCCCAATGGGACAAAGATTGCCAAAAAAAGGGGTCAGGGGTTATAACTTCACTTGTTTTGCCTGATGAAGGGGATTCTGTGAGACCCCAAAACGTTGCAATGGATGTATCATGCTATGTTTCATGCGTCAATAAATAGACGTTATTGATTTGCTATTTGGAGTGCCGGTGTCTACATTTTTACTTGCGATTGTGACGGTTGCCATCTGTCGACAGCCGCAGCACCCATTTTAATATTTTGGAACAGCGGTTCTGAGTTTGATGGGTTCATGGACTGTATCCTGTGTGTATAGGGGTTATAACCCTCCTTTGCTCTGTCCAAAACTAAAAGGTTTTGGCTTCGGTTTTACTTTAAGCGTTGGTTGAAGTCACATAGTGCTTTTTCAAACCGGAGATAATGTTCCTGCTCTTACTTTTGGCCCAGTTTCTAAACCCTAAGGAGTAGAGGCCAAACTTTAGTAGTAGTCCCCCTTGTCTCTATCACTTTGTATCTCATCTTTAATGCTACCTGCTGGTAAAATCTGGTGTGACAAGGCGGCCATTGAAATGTGAAGCGGCCCCATGTTAATCCCACCTAGCAGAAATACAAATAGTACTGCACTGTTTCTTCCAAGGGCACTGTGTGAGGGGGGCCATTTTATATCTCTACACAGAGGGGTCAGAAACTATGTGCAAATGTTAAGCCTTTAACGGCATAGTCCCTGAACACTGCTACAGGGAGAGTGTTTCTACTGCTATTTGCCTTTCTGATGACTAAAAATCTGTTTATTTTAAAATTCCCTTGGACCTACCACATACAGGAAAAAGGTTTTATTATGTAATCATAGGTCAGGACAGCCAGAGGATAATACATGCTTCTTTTCTTTCCAACATGATTGTTGACACACAAATAAGCTAGAAGATAAACAGCAAGTGTGGTAGGGCAGTTTGTGAAGTGTTTCGTTATTTAATTGGATCCATCAGAAAATATTTTTCTGCGTAGAAGATGTTGTGCTATGTAGGGTTCATTAGCCATGTAATGTCTGATTTAGAATTTGGCACCAGAATCACTTTGCTGCAAGTTTTTGGAAATGGCAAAGGTCCTCTTTTTCTCCTGATAAATGTCACATCTGCCATTAAAGCAAACCTGCGCTGAGAGAAATATGGAAAGGGCATGTCTGAAAAACAAGTTGCCTGGTTGTCATTTTGATTTTAATGATCCCATTTGGTTTCTGGGTCACTGATCCAAAACAAGTATGCAGCAAGTGAAGTCAGAACTACATTCTTGTTTCAGAGGAGTAACTCGGCACTGGTAACATCAGCAGTGGTTTTTCACAGATTTTATTTTAAAGTGAATTTATCTCCAGTTTTTTTTTTTTTTTTTACATGTTAAAACCTTCTTTGAGCAAACAGAAAAAGTACTGTTGCAGCTGGGCTACTCCTGCACTATAAGGGTTAAATGCTTGTTTTTGTCTAGGGGCTGGAGTAAAGCAGATGGTCCTCTTACCTAGTCCTCGCTCCTCGGCAGTCAGCACACTAATCTTTTCCCTCTCCGCTCCAGCTTTGGAATGTCCCTCGGTATTCTCGCATAATCCAGGTCTGTGGAATCTGCATTAGAGATTATGACATCAGTGGTCTGTAGACCACAAGAGCCAGGGGGAAAATAGGCTGCAGGGATCGGTCTAGCATTTCCAAGGGAGCAGGTGGAAATGAGGATCAGGCAAGTAAATCTGCTTTACTCTCCATCCCAGGGACAAAAACAAGCACTTTACCTTTGCAGTGCAGTTATAGCACCACTACAAGGGTGCTGGGTTTTTTTGGGCCTGGAGATGGGCTTTAAAGAGACCCTGACACCAACTCAAAAATTGCAGGTAAAAGCACATAAAAACTAAATATACAAAATGCTTTCTGGCAGTGTTTTTCCTTTCCATAAATTACTAATTCACATGCAATATGCTTTTGAATGTCCTCAAAAATATGACTACTCCAGGAAGAGTCAATTCCCTAGCACAGCCCCCTTTCCATAACTTAGAGCCAGGGCTATCCAAACATCAGTCCTCCAGCTGTGGAGAAAGTACAAACCCAATAAGGCATTGCAAGACTCGGAAAGCCACAAGCATGACTTTCAGAGCCAGGTGCATGATCAGATTTGTAGTTTCTCCACAGCTGAAGGGCCAAAGTTTGGCTACCCCTGCCATACAGTGTCACTTGATTGACAGCACTGAGTCTGCTGGAGCTTCTGACATCACATCCAAGAGGGCAGCGCCCAGCAGCGGTCTCCAGCTTTTTGGATGTCTACACAAGGGAGGTTTTTCAGGTAAATGACATGCCTAAAATACATTAAAGCTACACTCCAGAAAAAAAAATGAACACCACAAGTTAAGTTACCTCCAGTTAAGATTATCCTAGCTCCAGATAGCTGCCTGTTACTGCAAAAATCATAGCTGCTCTGATGCCGTATCCTGTGTATATGCTATGCTTTTAATGCTGCAGGGATGAAGAGCTGTGATAGGGATCCAGTCACATACCCACCCCCTCTCCTTACTCCATTCACAAAAAAGCCTTGTATTCATTTCAAAGAACACAAAGCAGTCTGTGACTGGGCGAGGGGAGATCCAGTCGTATACTCTCCCCTTCCTGTCATTTTGTCCATTCACAAAAACTATTTTCACATAATACAAGGCATTCTGTGAATGGACAAGGGTAGGGGAGAGCAGTTATATGGCTGGATCATCCCTTGTCCATTCATAGAATGCCTTGTATTGTGTGAAAAGAATGCAAAGTGTTTTGCGAATGGATCAGGAGAGAGGAGGGGGTGGGTACATGATTGGTGCCCTTCACTGTCACATCCTCAGCTCTTCATGCCTGTGACGCTGGAACTATACACTGAGTGTCCAGATTATTATGACCACCTGATGTTTGTAGGCAAATTAGCTATAATTTTGCGCTGAAGTTGCCAGAGGGCCAAACCATTATAAATAGGGAAGCAGGTTGTTTACTACGACAGTAGAAGTGATTTCTGAAGATATGGGTAAACAACGCGATTTAACAGCCTTTGAACGTGGGATGATTGTTGGTGCTCGGAGCCATGGAGCGAGTAGCAGCAAAACAGCAGAATTCGTTAAATGTTCAAGAGCAGCTGTTGTTAAAGTGTTTAAAGACTGGACTGTCAGCCGAAAATCTGGGTCTGAACGTGCAAATTGTGGCCGTCAGCGACTAGTCAATGTTAGGGCAGAACGGAGAGTGGCAAGACTGGTACAAGACAACAGAAGGGCAACAGTGCAGTGTCAGATTCCTCGCATCACCTTTCAACATCTCGTGGAGTCACGAGGTGGCCCAACTAAGTCATCTCGTGGGCCAACGAAGTACTGATGGGGTGGTCAAAATAATCTGGTCACCCAGTGTATATTGACAACCAAAAAGTCACAAAAGAATCCCAAGTGTCAATGAGTAAATTAGCAGAGGCAAATGGTAAAATTGGGAAATCTGTCAAACTTAAGAATAGCATAGGAAAGATAGGAATAACGTAATAGAAGAAAGTATTGTATGCAAGGCGGTCTGATGTCCTGGGAACCAGGGAAGGATTGTAGTTTGACTTAAAAGGGTATTTTTTCATCCTGTATAAAAACTATTGTTGGGGAAAAGGAACAAGAATGTATGGAGATGTGAAATGGAATATTGGCCCTCCTTTGTGTTTTTATTTTGTTTGTATAATATAAAAAAATTGCACAAAAATGTAATTTCTAAGGCAAACAATGATATTGGCGAGCTTCATATTGTATTTATGTTGTATTAATTCCCGAATATGGCTTCAGAATTAGTAGTATGGGTGACTTTTATAGCCTATTCCAATCTAGCACTATTATCTGTAATATATTTTTCTCTGTTCTGTCCCGATTTGCTCCCACTTCATTCTTGTTTTTAATAACTCCTTTTTAAAACTGACTTGGATCCTAATGTTCATTTCTGTATGCTTTGCAGGAAGGTGTTAAATGCAAATATCAAGTGTAATGGTATTTTTATTGGTCTGAGATGACCTCCAAGTTTGAAACATCAATATGTCTCCAGCTATCCAAACATTGTTGTGCTTGCCATTGCCCCCTTCTGTGTGAAAAAAAAACAAAAAACGAATTAACCTCTTTTATGCTAATGTGTGACAGGTACTTTTAGCGGGGATTTCTACTTAATATGCATTGCTAAAACAAACATTGAAAGGTTGCGACCACATGGTATGGAGGAGATGCATTCCCATTTTGTACTAAAAAGAACTTGTTGCAGTGCTAGTAGCATTTCAATTTACTCATGCCTCAAAGCGTACAACCAAAATAGATTTTTGGTGATATTTCTAGCCCACAGGGGATTTGCTTTATATGCATTTTCCTTTTAAGATGTAGACTCTTCCTGAGTAGGCTGAATATGAAAATAAATGGTAAAATGGAAGCTAGGTACACACAGCTGTGTGCCTGTCCGTGTGAGTGATGTCTGGCTGAAAACTATTTGTAGCTAGAGTGTCTGCTTGTATGTTTAGGTTGCTGATAATAACATTTTTATAGTGCTGTTTTTCCCAGCAGGGTGCACATTTTTATACAGTTATAAAATAAGGGATTGAAGCGAAGAAGAACCAGATACAATGGACTATATTTAAAGGGCAACTTCAGGTTAATTTTCTCCAGGTGAGATTGGTTGGGCAAGGGGCAGTAATATGTACTTATCTTTTGGTCTTGGACTGTTTGAATGTCCGGTCCAAATGACCACCTTCTTCTCCACTCCACGAGGGGGGCATATTTAGAAAGCAGTAAATGTGACATTCACCAAACATTCACAGGTGTTTTATCTTTCTCTGGAATGTAAAACAAATACACCAGAAGGATTTGCATCCAGTAAATATGTGGTAAATGTCATATTCAATGCTTTTTAATATGCCTTTTAGGTCCCACAGAAGGCATAGATCTCACAAGCATCTGTGACAGAGGTTTCAAGCGGAGGACCAGGGGCACAGAGGGAGGTATAATCTAATAGGATACTTAAAGTGAATCTGTGGCCATAGTATTTAGATATTTTTAACACGCTATAAAATGAGCCCTTACCTCTGTAGCTGGAGGCATTGTGGAGCAGTTTATTCTCAAAGTTCACAGCAGAAGCCCTGAAGTCCCTATTTTTTGCAGTGAATATTAAGCCTTCTAGAAGGCTGCTGAGTTACTGCTGGGTGAAGGGTGAGCTGAGCCTGCTGAGAGAAGGACTTGGAGGACTTGAGTGCGATTGCTTCTACTAGGAGCTTTGCTGATAAAGAGGCCAGGGAGGGCTTGTTTTAAAGCTCATTTACTTACCTGTAAGGTTATGTAAATACTTAAATGTACATAGCCTGTCAACAGATTCACTTGAAATTTAGGCTTGCCTACAATACTTTACCTACAATTTTTCTTGGTTGGATTTAAGAGGGCTGAAATACTTACCTTTACTGTGCATATTGCTGGTCTAGGATCCTGTCCTAGACGAAAACCTAGGTAATTGGGCAGCTGTTTTCTGCGGAAGGATAGAGGCATCGTAGCATTTTCAGCAAGACACTGTTCACTTGAGCCAGCGCCATTGCGATTGCACTGAGAGATGGTATCAGCCTGCAGGGACATACTGTATTAAGGGGATAACAGGGGACTCCCTCCGCCAGCGCAGTGACAGGAAGGACTCCAGTACCACACTTCACCAACTGCTGTCCCCCTGAAGGCACTGCTTAATGTAATGGTACTGTACTGTAATGTGTACCGCTAAATGGTAGACATGTGCACTGCCAAAAAATTTGTTTCGTTTTAAATTCGGATTTGTGTTATTTCGTTTTTCAGGATTTGGGTGTGAAAGTCAAATCTGATTCGGAATTCGGATTCGGACGAAATTCTGTAGCGTTAGTACGAACGTTCGTTTTGTTTTCTGTTCTTATTCGTTTCTTATTCGTTTCGTTCGTTCGTTTGCAGCAAAGTGACATTTGAGGGGAAAAAATATTTTTCTCCTTCTCTAATGTCGCTTTGCTCCAACGAACGAAACAAATAAGAAACGAATAAGAACAGAAAACGAAACGAACGTTCGTACTAGCGCTACCGAATTTCGGAAATGGAAATTCGGATTCGTTTGCATTCGTTATGTCTGTAATTCGGAATTCGGATACATCCGAATGTCCGAATTTCCGAAAATTCGTCCGAATTTCGATTCAGAACGAAACGAATCGCACATGTCTAGTAAATGGTACCGTACTTTACCGCACTGTCTGATGTCCCCACTGCTGCACTGCTGGTACTGCTGTCCCTGATGGCAAAGGAAGCCGGCGCTGTAGAAAGCAAGGCTGCGGAGGGAGCAGAGGCGCATTAGCCGATACTTCCTCTATAGCACCGGTTACTGTGAGAGTGATACCTGATAACTTTAGATTGTTGCACATTAAAAAAAAAAAAGACATCCCCTGAAAATAAGACCTAGTATGTTTTTTCAGGGCAAAAAAAATAAAAGACAGTGTCTTATTTTCGGGGAAACGCGTTACTTAAAGCAAATTTGTGATTGATGGATATGTTTTTCTACTTCTTATTACTGTTTTACGATACTCTTAATTGAAGCCTCATGTGTTCTAGAATGCAGGAAAGGATAGTGAAGTATCAAGTCCCAAACTGTTAGTGTTGCTGCAATTAAATCTCTACCAATTTAGATAAGTATTAATGCCTCCCCTACCAGACAGCTTGCCATTTAAGTGAGTGTAGTCAGTTTGACTGATTGACAGTGCTTCAAAGAATGTTGGTGTTCTTGGAGCTCATAGAAGAAAAATTGGCAGGATGCGAGTTGACAGAAATGTTTTATATAGCCAAGATCTCTGACTGTCTTTGTCCATGCTCTAAGAGCACCAAACACTTCATGAGAGATTATTTTATTTCATACACACACAAGAGTACCTTATAAGATGCATTCAAGTTTTGTTTTTTTTGCATAAAAAGATATTTTGTCTTTAATTGGAAAGGTAAATTAAATGTGACTTTTTCTAAAAATAGAAAGTGTTTTATAGTGTCTAATTTCTCATTTATTTTGTATATTTTTTATTTAATTTCTTTATTTTGATCAAACTTAAGTATAATGTTACTCCTTTTTTTTAAGTAAAGAGTGAGGCATAATTGGATTCCCATGGGGAACTAAGCAGAACTTCTTAACCTGTCTTTTTGAAGTGCATTCTCGATATATTCCTTCATAAAGGGAACAGTAATGCCATTATGTTGCTGTCTTTCCCAATCCTAAATCATCAGATGTTTGGTCAGGGGGCATTGTTCTTCTCTGGGTCAGTACATTAAATTGGCCACTTTCCAATTTGATTGTTCAATCTTTGTGCCACTTCCTTTTGGTTTTGCCAACCACTCTCTAGTGTAGTGGCTTATTTTTTTTAATCAATGTGTGCCCAATCAGCGAGGCCCTGTCAATCATAGATGTTGGCAAATCAATGAGATCATAACGTATGTGACCAGCTTTAGTCTTGAAAACAGAGGCTGATCCTGGATGATACCTAAAAAAAAAGCTGAAACCCCTAACCCTCTGTCTAGCACTAATTAACCTCTTACAGCTGTATAAATACCTGATTGGTGCTGATACTTCAGGACCAGGTAAGAAAAAAAAAAATTATAGGTGTTAATTTAGTGTAATTGAGATCTCTTTGCCAATAACTTCAGCTGTTCTCCTGTTCTTAAAGATGCATGCCGAGTCTACCCACCCCCTGGCATTGCCATCTCCAGGCAGGTTCATTAAAGTGACATTAAAGTCAAAAACATTTTTCCTCCCCCCCCCCCAATGTTAATTAAAGCACTTACCTTAAATTACCGTATTTTTCCGTCCCTATGTATAAGACGCCCCCCTAATTTTTATTAAACATTTTAATAAAAATAGCGTCTTATACACGGGGGTCGAGAGGAGAACCGAGGTTGCGAAACTGCCGAAAGTGCCGATATCACTGCAAACTAACGTAGCCTCACGAGTGAAACGGATTGCAGAGACAAGCATTTTTTCCTCCAATCATAAATCTTTTGTAACTGACGTCAGCTGTTGCTGGGGAGAAAGCTGACCTCAGGTACAAAAGATTTATGATTGGAGGAAAAAATGCTTGTCTCTGCAATCCGTTTCACTCGTGAGGCTACGTTAGTTTGCAGTGATATCGGCACTTTCGGCAGTTTCGCAACCTCGGTTCTCCTCTCGACCCCCGTGTATAAGACGCCCCTCTATTTTTAATTAAACATTTTAATAAAAATAGCGTCTTATACACGGAAAAATACGGTATGTTTCCTAATCCGATCTTACTCTTTCCTGTCATTTTCATCTGTTCCTCCAGCGCTGCTGCGGGTCTCCGATCCAGCGCTGACTCCTCTGTCCTTGTTGGCACTTCCTGTCCCACGGTGTCTGCATGAGGGTCCACGCCGTCCATATACTTACCTTGTGTCTCTCCTCGTCTCCCAGTCGAAAATCTGAACTGCACATGCACCTGCCCCAAGATGCTTTGCGGCCGCCTGAGAATTTTCAGATTTTCAGACACGAGCGCGCGGGGAAGACACAGGTATGTTTAAACCGCTTTTAAAACGGAGGGTTTAAAGGAGAACTATGAGGTGAGTGCTTTTCACTCACCTCATAGTTCTAGCCGACTTGTGACAATGAGACTGTCACAGGTCCGCTCAGATCGAGAAGTGAGCGAACACATACCGGCGTTCGCTCACCTCTCGATCCAGGGGAGGGGCTGGATTCCCCCCTCCCCGCTCCGATCCGCCAGCGCTGACTGGTGGATCGAACGGGGGAGGGGGTGGGTACAGCTGGCTCTGCCTCTAAATAGGCAGAGCCAGCTGTCAGTCACGCAGCTGGGCGGATCCAGACATAATTGTCGGGATCCGCTTCAGCTGCGGCGTCTCAGTATACCGCAAGTATACTGAGCTGAGGGTGACGGGAGGCCGCGAGTTTGTGTCCTCCCGTTACCCTAAGGAGAACTATGGGGAAAAGCCTTAACCCCATAGTTCTCCTTTTAATAACCCTTTAACACAAATGTTAGGTTTGGCTGCTAATGCCACTTTTCTCAGCAGAGAAACAATAGTGTTCTAGACAGGTTTATTGTTTTTTTTTACCTGAATCTCAGGGAAATACAAGAAGGCAGGTTTCATTACCTTATGGTGCAGGCTATACTTTAAAGTGGTTTCTTGGGACTTGGAAACATGCCACCCTGGGCTCATTTAACAAGGATGCTTCAGTAGTAGTGGTGGTGAGTCTTCCCAAGCTTAAAGGATAAGTTCACCTTTCTGACCTTGTTTCATGTTACACCCATATTTGGGGTGTAACATCAAACATAGTCAGATTGAAATCCTACTACAGCACCCAAACTGCTGTTTTTTTTTTTTAAATTGCACGGCTGTGCTTGGCTGCCCACTGAGCTGTGTCATCCATCCACAAGAAGGAGGAACTACAAGTTCCATCTGCCATCGCAGCAGAGGGGCTTATAGTTTCAATGGAATACAAGTGTAGTGACGTCACTGCTCTTGTAGGCCATTAACTCTGCCCCCCGTCCATGTTACTGCATGTCCGTACCTCGGTACTGGCATGGACAGGAGGAAATGTCTGCAGGAGCCAGAGCATTGCACGCGCAATCTACTGATTGCAATTGCAATGTTTCAGTGGTTTCTATGCAAAAAATAAATAAATGCACATTTGTTTTCTTTTGTGCCTTTATTATTTTTTTAAGTTATAAAAGGAGCAGTAAAGTAAAATCACCATGTTGCTCTCCTAAGCAGCTGGCAGAATTGTGTCTATATAATATGCAAATATAGATGTTTTATAAACTCAGTAAAAAGTACTAACAAAACTTATATGTACTTTAATTTGCAACTTTTATTCTGTAACTTATTTGTACTTGTATCAGCATAATTGATAAAATGTACCTGCCTAAGCAGACATACGACGAGAACATATTTAAATATATCCATTGATAGTCATTGTTTCAGGAATACCAGGATTTAGTGTTTTAAATGATTTAGAACTGACTTGATTGTGAAATGATACTGGTAGTGAACACAAACACATACAGGGACTAAGACATCCACTAGATGTCAGAATTGCATTAATTTGAAAGCTGTGTGATTTAAAGTTTAAAACTCTGTATTTCGCCTTGTGAATACTTGCTGATGTCGCCCAAAAAGATGATGGATAGCTGAATATTGTAAATTCGTCTCAATGTTTGCCCTGTACAGAAGGATAAAAGTATTTGTAAAAGAGATGACATGGGTTCCACTGAAAGTCTGATGACCTGTCACTCAGCTTAGCAAAGGTCCAAATAATACTTTCATTTCAGCTCTTATGGCAATCAACAGATTTTAGCAACTTTCTATTCTGTCTGCCAGCAGAGTTTTTACATTTTATGATTAAGAAATACATTTGCAAGGGGTCAAGCTCCCTAGTAGGAGTTTTTCCGTTATAAGTCGAGTCAGGGTTGCTGAATTGGGCAGGGTTGGCTCTCTCTTGCAGACTCCAGAGGTAAGATTAGCTGTCGTTAGTATTTTCTTTTCTTTTCTTTCATTTTATTATCCGAGATATAAAGTAAATGAAAAATTCATCCGAGAGAGTGTTGCCACCTTGTAACTCTATTAGCAGGTGCATAAGCAAGGGAACTCGAGCATACAAATCGTACTTCCAAGGTGCCCCAGAGCTATAGAAATAGTTTGATGGTTTGAATGTTCACCTTGTATAAAACGCCTAAAAAATATGTTTTAGGTGGCTTGGCCCTTAAAGAACAACTCTGGGGAAATGTATTAACCCTTGCAGTAGGGCTACCCCTGCACTGCAAGGGTTAAGTGCTCATTTTTGTCTAGGGACTAAAATTAAAAAAAGTTATACTCGCCCGATCCTGCGAGCTGGCTTGTCAGGAAGATTTTTTTCTTCTGCTGCAGTGGAGGCGGAGACAGGCTGGAGGAAACATTGTCACAGCTGGCAGGCTAAAGGGTTAAAAAATGTTTCCCCACAGTTCTTTAACCAGTTGACATCCGCGGTGTTAAACCCCCTTCCCATCCAGGCCATTTTTCAGTATTCAAGTCATATGGCAAAAAAAACCTCCTAACTACTTCAAGAATGTTGCTAAGCAGTCCCTGATTCAAAAAAGCATGGAGTCCCTTTCATAAAAATATATACATGTATAGGGCCTAGCATTGTGCTGACCTAAATCTGGCACTTTTGAGTTGAGAAATTAGGATATCATTGTTTGTCATGGTGTTTTATATGGTTTCTATAGGAAGAGCATAGACCTGGCACTTCTTTTTATTGATCTATCCCACCTCAAACTAACCACTCAACCATCACGTTCTCAAACAATTCATCCCCACACAGCTACCTACTCATGTATCACTTGCCCCTCTCTTTTAGATTGGAAGTCCTCATGGGCAGGGCCCTCCTTACCATCTTGTCTTGAATTCTATTGTGATTGTAAGGTCGCAGAACTTATAAATCCTGTATAATAATAATAATGATGATAATAATCTTAAAAATGCATTCAAGTACTTTAACTATTAACAAAAATGTATCTCATCTGTGTATCACTCGGCTGTACATCCTCAAATCATCTCTGAATTCATGCTGACACTGTCCTTCCTTCTGGAGGGTGGCTACTTTTGTTCCCCATGGTCCCAGTGTATGTTGTAAAGTATTGACTGCTCCATGCTCGCTCCCGAGATGAACTACAATCTCATGTTTCTCATCTCAGTGGTTTACTAATTTGTATTGAAGTTAAAATCCATCCTTGGAGTAAGTGTGGAGCAGTGACTACTTTCCAACACACACAGGGACAATGGGGAACAAAAGTAGCCACCCTCCAGAAGGAAGGCAATGTCGGCACCAATTCAGAGATGATTTGAGTGATACATAAGATACATTTTTGTTAATAGTTAAAGTACTTGAACGCATTTTTAAGGTTCAACTCCTGAGCTTAGTGTCACTTCAATACACCTAGTATAATTTATCCTTATGTTTCTTTTATAATTGCTTTCTGCAATCCCCAAAAACTTAGACTGGGAGAGGCAGGGACAGTGTTGGGGCCTTTTTTCGATGGGCTTTTGTTTGCCTCAGACGAGTTTTGCTTTATCGCACAAGCCTATGGGAGAGCAAAACCCACTTAAATGGGTCACATGCGGGTCAAACGTAGGCCAGCTGCAGGTCACATGCACCTGTCAATGAGTTCTGAATGATCTTAGAAGCATGTCATACTAATGTAAAACTAATGCCATTGACACAGGCCCTTCTACTCAGAGTAAAGAGTAGTGCCAGTATAAGTGTCTCATTGTAGTATGTTGGAGCCAATTTGGTGACCAAGCTGTTTTACTTAACTTTGTTAGGGCAAAGTAAGGTCATGGATCTAACAAAGCTGTCTGCATGAGTATCTATATTCAAATCACAAGACTGTGGAACAGAAGTCGTAATATTTTGGCAGGTAAAATAGTTCACCTATATTTATTACTACTGTGTATTTATTTGTTTCGCTTTAAGTTGAGTTTCTGTTTTCTAAATGTTCAAAGATAATCTAGAAGAGCAGCAGAAACATAATGGTTTAACAGTGTGGTTATTGTAAAGGACATAAAGAATTAGGTTATTCATCCATGTAATGTGGTTTTTTACATTTTGGTTTGGAATGCACCACTACCTGTGGTGTACCAGTCTTGAATATATTCTATAGTCAAGAGATGCATCTTAGTAATATCACTTATGAGGCTTGATGGCTTGACTAGCCCTTTCTAGGTTGAATGTCTGGTGTTATTTTATTACATCTCAAGCATTCACCAAATCTAGGTTACAGGCATGCACTGTCCGTGCTTCAACCACCAATTTTAACGGACTCAACTCTGTAAAGGTATTTCTTTCTTTGAGTTGGTTTCATTTCCAGTAAACAGAAGTTGTTGGTTTCCTCCACATAGAACTAATTTCTTATTCAAATAGCCGTATAACTTCAGTAGACCTGAAGAGAGAGATTTTTTTTTAACTTTTTGCACGACTCAGTACAGTGTATCTGCTTACAGACCTCTTTGCTAATCTTGCTATTCCCCCAGGAAACAAGTAGTGTTAATATTACATATACCACCACATGGTGAGACTTCCTAACTTGTAGGATCTCTCTGTTCTTTACTTGGCTATACAATGCCCTGTTTTTATTGAACTTCACACTGATATCTGAAAAGGAATAATCTATGGGGCTTATTTTTAAATATTAGAGACAATAAAATGGAAGCAGGTAGACCTGTTGCCCACTGATGGAGGTGAATTTTTTTCCTTGTTTGATGCATTTTCAACCCAGAACATTAGGCTACATTCACATTTGTGATTCATTAACTTGAACGGGTACAGCGGCCACATCTGATATCTGGGATTCTTGTTGCAGGAATTCGTAGGGTTTCCAAATCACTCAGTCTGAATGAGACCTTAAAGTTGACCTTTACCCATATCTTTAAAATAACAACAAACACACCTTTAGAAATGTTTAGTAATGACAATCTACAAACACATACGTCTAGATAATTGCCGGCTTTGTATTCTTTGCATACCTTATTTGTCTATTCTTCCCCAATCTTCTGACAGTGGCCGTGTTTACTAAGGGCAGATTATTAGCTCTCCTATTACTTCCTGGATTACTGGGACATGTAGCTAGACATGTGACTAAATAGCGTTAGAGAATCACCGGCACACCGTACAGCGCTTGAACCAAACAAAATATCCGTTGGTGCGCGAAATGATGACATGGGTGGCGCTGTGTGGCAATCGAAGTAAAGATAGTAGTCACAAGCACTCACTTGTAATGTGCAAAAGGATAGCACTTTTATTGATATGTCTATGACCATGCACATTATCTCAGGGGAGGAAAATTCCTTTCCCTGAGATCTGGTGAGATTACAGATGATATTTCCCAGCAATGGTCTGCTGATGACAAGGCAATATGTGCATTGTTTTGCCAATCTGAAGTCATTTTTCCCTTTCAAAGCAGGAAGTGAATGTTCAGCACTACCACCTGTAGATGGAGCCAAGGAGCATAGGAAATTCCTATACTCCTCAGCACCATCGAGTGGTGGTTGCAGCATGTGAATGGAGAGTATCTTTCAATTCGCACACTGGAGA
This sequence comes from Nanorana parkeri, assembly GCF_000935625.1. NCBI lineage: Eukaryota > Metazoa > Chordata > Amphibia > Anura > Dicroglossidae > Nanorana > Nanorana parkeri. Next base: position 1,405,464 of record NW_017306372.1, read on the forward strand.
TTATCTTTCTTTGACACAGGAAGGAGTGGAAATCTCCTTGATGGACCCCTGAATATCAGTAACATCTGACAGGGGTTCTGATCCTTCCTCAATCGTTAAAAAACCCACTAAAAATACATTGTAGATCTAGGATATAGATGAAGGAAAATAATAACATATCCTTAGTTCCTAATATTGTGTATCATCAGATTTAGCATCAATAGCAGTTTTCAGTCTTCTGTGGTAGTTGTTGGCCCTTTACTTTACTTTGTGGTAAAGCTGCCTATTCTTCTTGACAGAAAGTCCTGCAAAGGCCTCCAGGTCCTGCAAAATTCTTTGACTGTCTAGCATGAACTGTATGTTAGAGATTTTCTTAAAGTGGCTCAATGATATTGAGGTCAGGAGATTGTGTTGGCTTCAGCTTCTGCTGCAGGCTGTGAAGGGTTGACTTGGCTTTATGGTTCAGATCATTGTAATATTGGAACGTCCAAGTACGCCCAATGTACAGCTTTCCTTCAATATTTTCTGAAAATATGTTGCACTTATTTTACCATCAATTTTGGCTAAATCCCCTGTGCCACTTTAGCTCGCAAAAAAACAGCAGAGAGCCTCTTCCATGCTTCATGGTAGGGATAGTGTACTTCTCTTCATAATTGACTCCTTTTTTTACTCTCCTCCAGACATGGCATCTATGGTTCTGAGCAGAATGTTTTTAATTTTGGTGATTGTTTCAGATGATTTTGTTGTAAGCTGATTGTTTTAAATTTTACAAATTATGCCAGGAGTATGTAAATGTAGGAGCACAACAATATGGTGTGTTGGTGGATATAGTCTCCTGTGTTACAGTGCAGCTGCATTTGATGTACCTCGGGGATATAAGGCAGTCATTCAACTCGGATGGCAGACATATTTGAATCGCACATAGAGGTCACTGATCTCTTGTGAACACTGGCTCCATTCTTGCTAAAAACGTCATTGCACATTCGGAACGACATTATAGAAATTTGTCAATGCCCATTGTAATGATCAATAACTATCAAACAGGAACCTTTCAAAGATGCTAGGTTTCGTTCTTAAGGCTTTTAGCTACTTTTATTTCTTAATGAAGTAGGATAACACATGATCTTCCCATTTAGGGGATATTCCAGCACAAAACAAAAATGAAGATTTTCTAGCCCTGCCTATTGATGAGACAGCTCTGTCTGCTTTTATTCCATCCTGCTGGGCTAGTTTTTTTAGTTTCCACGTTAGACTACCCATTTACTCACAGACTGAATCTGACTATATACCACTAGGTTTCTCTTTTCTTTGAAGAGAAATCACTCTTCCCCTACTCATGCTAAACAGCTTGCACTGGAGTCCTGCCTGAGTGCATCGTCTTCCATGGGTAGGCAAAACTCACTCGTATTCAATTTTACTGCTCCACTAGGCTACCTATTCCATGCTGTAGGGCACCCTTTCCCTGTCAAAACTTGTTCTCCGAGTGTCACTCACCACATTTACACTGGGGCAGCCAGTGCTTCTGTCATACCATGAACATTGACATCTGTAATTACCATAAAGATTAATGATCTCTATGATGACATAAGTGACTCTGCAGTTGAGACCTTCGTGAACTGTTTGGCTGACTTGTCTGTGTAATGAATACATAATAAGCACTTGTCTGGTATAGAAATTATGAATTTGGCTTACTTGATTTGTTGGAGGCGTGTTTGGCTACATAGGCGTAGTTGTGATATTGCAATTACTGTTTTTGAGGCCATTTCTGCAGAAAACAAATATCTTTTGTGGTATAAGCCTTGGATGTAATTTTTTCTCATTTAATTCAGCGAACAGGAACTATGGTTTGAACCTGGTAGGAATTAATTTACAGCTTGTCTGTTTGGAAAGTGAGAGTAATGGAATGATCCATTTATGTAGTGTAAAAATCTCTTTAGATGTATAATGAAAACCTCATGCAGCGTTTTGCTTCTCCTATTTATGGAATTCTTACTTGCCCCCTGGTTCATGTTTATGGTGATCTGTCACTGGGCTGACCATGTGTCTGATGAATGCGTAGAATACATTTCTTCACAACAGTTTACATTTTCTAATCATTTTGTTAGTGTAAATAAGAATGCACTGCGCACAGCTGAAATATTTGTTTGCCTGTCATTTGCAGCTGCAGCAGTAACTCTTTTATTTAAAAAAAAGTGTGTGTGTATGTATCATATATCAATTATGTGTGTGTATATAGCAAGGGTCCTTTCAGACTTATGTGTTTTAGCATGGTATTTTATTGCTGGATTTTTGTTTTCAGCAAGTGTAACAAAGTAGTATCGCCTTCCTCACCCAGCTGAACTGCAGTGATACATCCCCTTAAAGATAAAGTTTAATCTTCCTATAATTTCCCGTCTGTGGTTTCTCCTCTTCCCCCATCAACATGCTACATTTTTAAATAAAGCCTCTCTGTTTTTCATGACATACATTATTTTTGTGTTTCTCTATGCAATGCAAGTGGGATCGTGGTTGGTGGGAGGGGCCAACAGGGTGTTGCACATAGCTCTCAACAAACATCACAGTACACTGTCTCTGTACTCCTCTGAAGACCCCTCAGCCCTGATCCAAGCAGTGGGCTGGCTCTTGGGAGGACTAATGCAAATATCAAAATGCCTTGATGGGTGCATGTCGGTCTGATGATGTTGGTTGGCAGAATGCCCTAGGTAATGACTACTTGTAATGCTGAGCCTCCATGTTTGAAAGAGCTGAAATAAATAAAAATATTGACCATGAAACAGGAACAGTTTGGGGGGGGGGCAGTCGCGCTGTACATCTTTCAGCCAGGAAATGAGCCAGGCTCTATCTGACTTGCTGCCACTTCTAATGCATACTGTGTGAAGCTCTCGGTGTGTAGTGGAGTCAGAGTAGACGATTTCTGTACAGGAGAGGAGCCTGTACAACTGTGCAAAACCGAGGTATTGCTGGAATTTAGCTTAAAAGTGCACCTGCATCCATACTATGGACATTAGAATATATTAACACATTCTTAACAAGCAGTTAAAGTGCTTTAATACAAGTTGCCTATTTCACTTGCCTATTTAGCTGCTTCTAAAGTGAACTAATCCATCCTCAAAGATCCTCAGTCACTTTCTAACAGCTTTGAAATGCCTATTGTTTTCTTGACACCGTGTTTTTCTGTTCTTTATTCTTTACTCTGTTGCTATATTTTTAAGCTGTTAAAGAATTTATTTTAAAAAAATGTAATTAATGGGCTTACAGGCTGTCAAGATTCTGTTACATAGTTATTAAGGTTGAATAAATACACAGGTCTATTCAGTTCAGTGTACGTGCGTACGCGTGCATGAGTCACTAAGAGTACCCATACCCCTGTAAATTGTGTTCACTGGGGAAAGCATCTAAACGTTTCTTGAATGTGTCTCTATCAGGGGTAGCCAAACTCCGGCCCTCCAGCTGTGGGGGAACTACAAATCCCATGAGGTATTGCAAGATTCTCACAGTCACAGACATGACTCCTGAGAGAGATGCATCATGGGATTTGTACTTTCGCCACAGCTGGAGGGCTGGAGTTTGGCTACACCTGGTTTATACTCTCAGCTGATGCCACTACCTAGATTACACTTTTTCCAGTTCCACAATTTTCCCGCTCTAACATTAAAGAATCCCTTTCGCAGTTTGAGGTTAAACCTTTTTTCCTCCAATTTCAGGTGGTGGCCTCTTGTTGTGTTAAGTGAACTTACAGTAAACAGCCTATTACTGATTCTACCATCACCATTAAACAACTTGTACGTTACAATAATATCCCCACTTAAATGCCTCTTTAAGTGTAATTTATAGCTTGAGGTCCTCCTTATTAGTTTCGTTGCCCTTCTCTGGACTCTCTCCAGCTTAAGGCCCCATTCACACGTAGCGATATATGGCCGCACGATATAGCGAGAAGTCGTCGGCTAATGATATTCAATGGAGCTGTCTTAGCTCCATGTCGCTCGTTGCGGTCGCAAGTCGCTTTTACAGGACCCTTTTTTCGGCGGATTTTGCGCGATTTTGCTTTTTTCTAATGGAGCCCGACTGAGAAGGTCGCGCTACCGTCGCTGGATAGTCGCTGGCACGTCGCCCCGAAAGTCGCGATATCCCCGCCGCTGCAAAAGGTATGTAGCTACGTGTGAATGGGGCCTTAGGACATCCTTTCTTTGGATTGTTGACAAAAACTGAACCGCATACTCCAGATGAGGCCGAACCAGTGTTTTGTACAGGGGCAGAATTATGGATTTGTCTTTACAGTACATTCCCTTTTTTATGCATGATGGTAATCTGCTGGCCTTATTTGCTGCAGCCTGGCATTGCATGTTATTGCCTAGTCTGCGGTCTAGGACCCCCATGTCTTTTTCCACTTTTGATTTCCCCAGAGGCGCTTCCCATAATGAGTAGCTTGCGTGAATATTTTTAACACCCAAATGCATAACTTTACATTTTTCAATATTAAACCTCATCTGCCGTGTAGTTGCCCACACCCCCATTGTGTCACGGTCTTCCTGTAAATGCTGCTATACCTTGAGTCAAGTCTTTTACCCTGCAAAGTTTAGTATCGTCAGCAAACACTGAAACAGGACTATTAATGCCAACTTCAGTATCATGAATAAACAGCATTAGCCCATTATGACAGAACCCTGGGGCATTAGGACAGAATCTGTTGTGATAAGAAAAAGCTAAGCTTTCAGTCCCTCCACTTGGAACTATCAAGATGAATTCCTCCACAAAGCCTTTAGCTATAGAGGTAAATGAAAGCTTTTTATAAAGTGCTTTTGTTGCTTGTTTAGACAATTTAAATACTTTAGTGTGCATAGTCTGGACACAGGTTCACTTTTAAAATAACCTCACAGGTCACATTTGTATGCCACCAGTCCTGCCTGAAAGAGTAATTGACAGATGTAAGAAACTATTAGGTGTTTTCACTCACCATTATCCCCCAAACGCCAAAATATTGGCATTATGTGCACAGCCCCTTAAAAAATGTAATAAGTAAAAAATGTTCATGTGACCCCTGAATAAGGTTGATAATCTTCATTTTAGCATAGTTGTAATCCACAGTTCTAGTAGGTACTTTATCATATCCACTTGCTTAGTTTGATATTATACATTTGAGAGCCAATGAGCATCATTTCAAGTGTATTGTTACATTTTAAAGATTTTTGTAAAATGAGAGGATCGGTCTCGCGGGTAACAAAGTTCACTGCTTAGGCACTCTTTGCACGATTGAAGCTGTGCAATGATGGAAACCACTGAGAAATTCCCAGCAATGAAACATGCATGGAGCTGCTTTTTCTCAGCCACAAAATAACTGATCAGAAGTAACCCCTGCAGGGTTCGTATCTTCAACTATGATGGGTAACTCCAGCTTGCTGATAATGGAGAAAGCCTTTTAATAATAAAAAAAATAAATCTTTACATTTAATTCAACTCTCTTTTAATAGCTGTGGTAGGGCATTCCATATTTCTTTATGAGAGTCATATGAGGTTTGTCTGCGGTAGTTCTTGTGTGATGCCTTTTATTCCTGTATTTTTTTCTTTATTTCTGGTCTGAAACTTCTTGGCTGATAAGCTGTATGGTGTAATGCGGGTGGAGTACAGTGTGTGCTGACAGATAAATACATTGCTTAAACTCCAAGCTCTACAATTACGTGTGATCTGCCTTAGAAACCATATAGAGTGTATACTGTACATTATATAAATGTTTCCTCTGGAGTTTTTCATACCACTAATATAGTGCAACAGTGTATTAACAAATTTGTTAATACTCAATAGCATCATTTATTATCTTCTTATTCAAGTATCATTGTGCTCCAGATCTGTAACCCATCGTCTACTTAAAGTTGAAGTGTATGCTTAAAAAAAAAATAGAAATAAATGAGCTGTAGTACCAGTTGGATCATAGCTCTCCTTTTAGTTTAATAGCAATGTGGTGAGTGAATTACACTCATCCTAATAGTTAGAGCTGACGTGTGACATTGAAACTGTCACACGTCAACTCTATAGATTGGGAAGTAAGCAAAAACATACCGCTGCTCGCTGACTTCCCGATCATCTCCCTACAGAGAGCAGTGACTGTTGGTCACCGCTTCCTGCAGGGATTCTCCCCTCCCTGATCTGCCAGTGCTGACTGGATGGATGGGGGAGGGGGCGGGCACTGCTGGCTCTGCCTCTCGATAGGCAGAGGCTGCTGTCAATCAGCCAGTGGGGTGGATCTCGACAGTATTGTCGGGACCCGTCCTGGCTGCGGCCCTCTCGGCATATATACAGGCAATAGCCTGTTTTATACTGAGTTTTGGGTCATGGGAGGACGTTATTGTAATTAGTCCTCCCGTGACACTAATGAGAACTATGCGGGGAAAAAGGGTTACCCCATAGTTCTATTTTAAAGGCTAAGTCCACCTTTCTGACCATGTTTCATCCATTTTCAGGGTATAACATGAAACCTGGTATCACGTACCTAACTGGAGAATCAGCTGAGAAGGGGGCTGCCCGTGCACCTCTTGTCCCACACCTCTGGAAGTAATGACAGGGGATGTAAGACAGAGCGGAGTACAGGTGCCTATACTGGTGGCTGGCCGGGTTCTTGAGGAGGCGCTTGAGTACGTTGGACCTGCTGATGAATCGGCAGGACCGGGATGACACCGGGACCGGCAACAGGTATGAGGCCAATGGAGCACTGGCAGGATATCGTTGCTCAGGATGATGATGGAGCGATCCACCAAGTGGCAGACAAGGAGAGAAGTCAGGTTCCAGCCGAGGTTATACAGAGGGAGCCAAATCTTGAGGTGCCGAATCACAGATCAGGAGCAGTGTCAGGAAACGTAGGCCAGGGTCATACACAGGAGATCAGAGAGCAGAGGTACCGAATCAGGAGGAGAAGGCGGAGTCAATTGGTCACAAGCCGGGTTCATACACAGGACGTCAGGATACAGGAACAAAGTACAGGGCACACAGCGACAAGCTGAAGACCACTCAGCAACTTGGTCATGGCTTCGAGTCTGTTTAAATATGATGGTGTGCGCGCTAATGAGCGTGCACCTGTACGCTAATGAGCACGCTCACGTATCTGTGCTATTGCGCATAAACGTTCCCGTGCGCACGTGTTCACCTGCAGGTAAGTCTCTTACACCTGGTTAGATCGCAACCCTAATCTGTTAGCAGTATGCCGGTAAATCTGGTAACCTCTCATTAATGTAGCTCTGTTATGTTCGCCGAAGTTGGTCAACATGGCTTATGATGTGACTCAACAATATGTACTCAGACCTGTAGCCAATATTTTTTTAGGTTGCGTTTTTAAGGGTGTTTCCACTTTTTTTGCAGTCAAATTTGAGAAAAATCCATTATATGTTTGTGTTCCTATTCATGCATCATCCATCATCCTATTCATACATCATACCTAAAAATAATTTTTAAAAATATATTTCTTACCTAGATGTTAGCTTCCTCTCGTCAATATACTGGGGGGGGGGGGGATTGTAAGAATTGAAGAAGACTGAA
>NW_017306372.1:1414524-1422128 GCF_000935625.1 Nanorana parkeri
TGAATCTGGAGCAGTTGAGTGTAAGCAGAAGTCCATTTCGCAGCTATCTATATTTTTATACTTTTCCTCTGCCTGCTGTGCAGTTTTCTGCTCATAGTTGACCATTTATTTGGAAGTTTTCAAACTTAAAGGAGAACTATGAGATTTGTGATTTCCACTCACCTCATAGTTCTAGCCGACCTGTGACAATGAGACTGTCACAGGTCGCCTCAGTAGATCGGGAGGTGAGCAAACACATACCAGGTTCGCTCACCTCTCGATCCTGTCACGGCTCTCTGCCGTGACAGGGGGAGGGCTGGATTCCCCTCTCCCCGCTCCGATCTGCCAGCACTGACTGGCGGAACGAACGGGGAGGGGGCGGGTAGAGCTGGCTCTGCCTCTAGATAGGCAGAGCCAGCTGTCACTCACGCAGCTGGGCGGATCCCGTCATCTACGTCGGGATCCGCTCCGGCTGTGGCGTCTCAGTATACCGCGAGCTGTAGCTCGCGGTATACTGAGCTTAGGGTAACGGGAGGACGCTAGTTTGTGTCCTTCCGTTACCCTAAGGAGAACTATGGGGAAAAACACTGACCCCATAGTTCTCCTTTAACAATTATAAGAAAGAGGGCATGTGGCCATCCTTGGTTATTTCACCATGCTCTTCACTGTCCTGTGGGAGGAGTCGGGTGCAGCCAGCACATCATTGCAGTAACACCCACGCTGATTGACATTTAGCAGACATCAGTCATACCTAAGCTAACACAGCTTTACCTAAGTGTGAACTGTAGAAGACCATAAACCAAATGCTGTGGCTCAGATCAGACTGCTCAGCATGCAACAGTAGTCTAAGCTCCTCTTCCATACTCCTTAGTGCTACTTGCTTTTTTAATAATGAATAGTACAGAACATGTTACCACCAAATACAAAAAGGAACACAACAAGTCAGTTCTACTCACTTAGAAACAACGCTGCATTTACACATAGAGAGCAACCCAATAATACTTAGTATACTATTAGCCGCTCTTCCTAGGATTCAGTGTGCAGAACGGGTGGGCTCTTCCTAGGATTCAGTGTGCAGAACGGGTGGGCTCTTCCTAGGATTCAGTGTGCAGAACGGGTGGGCTCTTCCTAGGATTCAGTGTGCAGAACGGGTGGGCTCTGCAGTAACTCTTTCTCATCCAGCTCTATGAAAATTGTGAGCACCCCATAGGACACAATAGTAGTCTTTGACAAGCCCCTAGGGGGTGTGCCAGAGACAGAATAAGATAGTCAGTGGATCTTGTGGAAGACTGGGCGTCTACAGACAGGTAGTGAGACTGCTGCAATGCCTTTCAATTAAAATTTAACACACACAGCCAAGAGGGGAAAAATTCAGAGCAACACAGTTTTCCAATGAACACGAGGCAGTAGGAGATAGGAAAGAAATAGATGAGCTTGGAGTTCTGCTTTCAAACCATATTCTACTTTGCGTTAGACATGTTACAGATGTTGTGGTCTGCTGTATGAGATTACAATCTGAATTTCTAAATTTTCTGGTCTTTAGTTTTCAGTTCCACCATTTAAAATGAGACACAGAATAAAGGTTTCTGTCACATGGCTGGGATCAGGTGTTTTCCATTTCGAAAAGCTCATGTGTTTTCCATTCTGAAGAGCTCATGTGTTTGGGTTAGTTTTGTATAAAAAGGTTGAACATGAGTTTGAGGGCTTCCAGGCTTCTAAACTCAGTGTGAATACTCCTTGTTTCTTAAATGTCACAGCTCTGGAGCTTCTGATAAGACTAACAAGTCTTTTCAATAAACAGTAGAAGAATCTAAATGCTAAGTAGTGTAAGCCCTAGCAACTAATCGGAGTTCACGAATACTTAAGTCAGACCAGTTCAAGTGTATTCCAATTGGTTGGTTTAGATTTTGTACTTCGCACTTTGCTCCTTTCACTGTCTCCACAAATCTTGTAAGTGTCAGTGAAGCATTTACAGATTTGTCACTTGCTTTACTTATCAAAAGATCCCTCCATGTAGAAATATATAAATAGATTCATTTTTTATAGAGGCCTTACCAGGAAAAAGGACTAAGTTGTTTAATGCAGCCTTGTTACACGTGAAGACTCGTGCCATGCCTTCTCAGATATAATGACATTCTGTGAGCATTATTATTACATAGCAGTTGTTCACTTTTGCAGGTGAATACTTTTTTTAAGCGTTAGAGCTTTCTTTTGGTGGTAAAAGTGCACTATCTGTCCTCAACAATGCATGACTGAATAAATGTCAAAGTACCGCAGCGCTGAATACTAAAAAATGGCCTGAACAGGAAGAGGGGTTTAACGCCCCGGTCTTCAAGTGGTTAAGAAAAAAATAAGGTAATTTTGAAACTGATGGTAGCAACGCGTCTCAAAAAAGTTGGGACAGATCCATGTTTATCACGGTGTAGCATCCCCTCTTTTATCATCGATCTGTAAATGTCTGGGAACTGAGGAGAGCCGTTGCTGGAGTTTTGGGAGAGGAATGTCCCATTCTTGCTTGATATATGATTCTAACTGCTCAACAGTCCTGGGTCTTCTTTGTTGTATTTTTCGTTTCAAATGTTTGGACTGTAGGTAGGCCAGTTAAGCACCTAAACTCTTCTCCTATGAAGCCATGCTGTTGTCATAGATGCAATATGCGGGTTAGGATTGTTCTGCAAGGCCTTCCCTCATCTGGATTGGAGCATATGCTGCTCTAAATCCTGGATATATCTTTCAGCATTGATGGTGCCCTTCCAAATGTGCAAGCTGCCCATTCCATACGCGCTAACGCACCCCCATTCCATCAGAGATGCAGGCTTTCGAACTGAGCACTGTTAACAAGCCAGAAGTTCCCTCTCCCCTTTAGCCCAGAGGACGCGGCAGGCAGGGTTGCCAAAGAGAATGTCAAAAAGGTTTTTGTTGCTCTGTCCCAACTTTTTTGAGACGTGTTGCTGCCATAAAAATTACCTTATTTTTTTCTTAAAACATTACATTTTCTCAGTTTAAATATTTTATACATTTTCTATATTCTATTGTAAATAAAATATGGGTTTATGAGATTTGCAAATCATTGCATTCTGTTTTTATGTAGATTTTACACAGCGTCCCAACTTTTTTTGTAATTGAGGTTGCAAAATACATACATTTTTTCGATAAATGCATTAAATGGTGTTTTGGGAGCCTAGAGTTCATCTTTAATCAATCAGCCGATTCCAAATGAATGGGCTTCCCTAATGCAATATGCTTAAACAAAATGAACCAAAGTGGACGTGTGTGAATGGGCATGTTCTGTACCCCTTTTAATTTAAACAAATATGTTGCTAGCTTTACAAGTTGCAAGTTGAACCTGCATGTTATTGTTAAAGTGACAATAAACTCAGGAGTTAAATCTTAAAAATGCATTCAAGTACCTTAACTAATAACAAAATTTACGTTATTTGTTCATCACTTAGCTATAGATTCTCAAATCATCTCTGAATTTGTAATGACACTGTCTTTCCTTCTGGAGGGTGGCTACTTTTGTTCCCCATGTTCCCTGTGTGTTGTAAAGTAGCCAGAGCGCCAAGCTTGCTCCCGTGATGGACTACAATCTCATATTTAGTTTACTAATTTGTGTGGGGATTATAGTTAATCTCAGGAGCGAGCTTGGAGTGGTGGCTACATTGCAACACACACAGGGACTATGGAGAACAAAAGTAGTCACCCTTCAGAATGAAGGACAATGTCAGCATGAATTCAGAGATGATTTGAGGATCTACAGCTGACTGATGATCAAATAAGCTACAATTTTGTTAATCGTTAGGTACTTGGATGCATTTTTAATATTTAACTCGAGTTTAGTGTCACTTTAAATCTAGGATGTACAATAAAGGCATTCCATACGCGCTAACGCACCCCCATTCCATCAGAGATGCAGGCTTTCGAACTGAGCACTGTTAACAAGCCAGAAGTTCCCTCTCCCCTTTAGCCCAGAGGACGCGGCAGGCAGGGTTGCCAAAGAGAATGTCAAAAAGGTTTTTGTTGCTCTGTCCCAACTTTTTTGAGACGTGTTGCTGCCATCAATTTCAAAATTACCTTATTTTGTTGTTAAAATTAAATTTTCTCAGTTTAAACATATGATATGTTTTCAATTGTGAATAAAATATTGGTTTGAGATTTCCAAATCATTGCAATGGTTTTTTTATGTAGATTTTGCACAGCGTCCCAACTTTTTTTGAATTGGGGTTGTACCTACCTTATTACTCTTGTTTGTTAGACCAGAATACAGGTCTCAATTAAAACATATCTTTAGTTTCTTATGGCGGAATTGTTTAGATTACTAATCACTAATTAAAACATATAGATGTACATGGTGTTTACTGGAGTTCTTCTTTGAATGACTTTTAAAAACTCAGCAGTGACCTTTCGAGCAAGTAGTATTTGCTTTTGGATTTTCTTTACACTAATTGTTTTCCCTCACAGTTTTCCTTGAAAGGACTGCACATGTGAAAAAAAGAATTAAGCATGTTTTCAAGGCCAGAGTGGACAGAGTTCTGAGTGGTTGAAACGTAACTCCAAGCCTAGTGGCCGCTCAATAGGAAATGGAAGTGTATAATATACAAGCGTAAGTGAAAGAAAAAGTGAGGTAGCAGATGTCAAACCTCATTGTGTTTCTGCAAGAAGATACTTTTGTTTTCTTGTCCAGAACAAAATAGACAAATCTGAAATACAGACTAAGAAGGCAGATTATTTTACGCTTGTTGAACAAACACCAAAATTATCTGAAGTGAAAATAAACCTTAAATCTGCAGTCGAAACAAAATGGTGTATTTTACCCAAACTGCAAAATACAATGTGTAATAAGGGATTTTGTGGTTTTACAGCTCAGTGCTTGTCCTCGAAAGCTGTGCTCTCAGCAACGTGGGTGGCAGGTTATGCTACTATATAATGTATTGTCGTTGGCTCTCCACACTTGCCAGGGTTCGCGTTCAGCCATTCGTAAAATTTTCCCATTGTTCTATTATGTGAACCAAGGCTGTTTTAAAAGTGCCCTCGAACCCTTGAAAAGAGTCTAATTAGAAAGTATGATACTGAACCACTTAATATAGCGTTATCTGTTTTGTGCCATTCAATTCCTTGTTTATCTCAGTAAGAGCATCCCAAATAATATCTCTGTATTTGTGCTATAAATTCTATTCAGCAAACAGGGTTTTGTAAAATGTGCTTCTTAATTTTTTTTTGTCCATTTCCATCTTTAGTTCTGTGTCTTTTGACATACCTTCTCTATTGGCAGCTCTGACTATTTTAGCAAATAATGCTGGTTCTAGTAGGAGTTGTGAAAGACGAGAAAGGAAAAAAAAAAGCACTTTGTGTGAGGTCCTTGTAAAATGAACCTCAGGAACTTTGCGTTATTGCTGCTTTTTTTTTTTTTCTGTGCTTCTTCTGTCCTTGACATGTTGTGATTAGAAATTACATCTTTTCAGTGGACTAGATGAATGCATTTTATTTTATCGTGACCATAATTTGCATACATTTTCTTGTACCTGTTATTTTTGAGATTGGCACTGGCCGAAACAAGCAATTATGGTACTTAAATTCCATTGTGCCAGCACCTCCAAGGCACAATCCAAAATAAATAAGAAGTTTGCCTGCTGGGCTGTATGCAGTATACTTGTGTGAACATCAGTGCCTGCTGTTCACACATCATTTTTCACAGAAAGTTCCTTTTGGAATAAAGACTTTCTGTTACTAAAGGGCATTGGAACATTTGTTGTTCTGTGTTTGTCAAGGCAGCAAATGCAATTTATTTGCACTCCTTACTTTTCAGAGCAGTTTGTTTTTTGCGCTTTGCCTTTTTTAAATTGGGAGCTTTATTAAAAGATCAGTCTGCCATAAACTGATATTACAGTTTCGCCGGTGGGTTCAATTGTACACAACATTTTTTTGTAGGAACTCCAACTGTAAAATGATTGTACCTGATTTCCCAGGTTCATCTACCTGACACAATCATTGCAAAGGTAATGCATGGGGGGTTTTTTTTTTAACAGAGTTTTTTTTATAAGGGAAATGTAGAAGGGGAAGTGAGAGTCTGTTAGATTCAGAGCAGAATAAGCTGAGAGACCTGGCTATAGACACAAAGATACATGAAACCTGTGAGTGATACAGGTGAGGTTATGGTATTATGTTTTTTTGGTGCTCAGAAGACTGTTTTTTATTTTAATAAGCATTGGCTACACTATTTTATGAAATAGTGTGATACCTATCTGATTCTTATTGTATATTGTATCTTTTCATAGTCCCTAAAGTCATTGAATGGTAGGGGGCTGAAGGATAGAATTTTGAGGACAGTATTGTAAAAATGTAGAAAATGTAGAAAATGTATGCACTGCCGAACCAGGAAGTTCACAAAGGTTATTGAACCTTAGGTATGTGGGACATATCATGTAACAATAGACTTGCATGGCATTGATTGCGCAGTCCATAATTGCAAAATAATATATCTGTCACTTTGGTCCCTGTGAAAGACTTGTACTTGTTTAGCAATACTTGCAATACCCCTGTTGCTACTGGTCTTTTACTTACCCCTTCATTTTAAAGGGATACAATACACAATGGTACATCATTTAAGTCCATTATAGCCCTCAACCCCAGCAATTTGACTTGAGCACCCTAATATGAGAATAGATAGGCACCGTAACAAATTTCTTACTTGCCCCATGACTAACGCTGCTACCTTATTTACCCACTTTGGGAAAGCCTTCTGTGAAGTGGATACCACTGTATGTACTCCATTCCTAGTCGTTCCCCCATGTGCTGGCAGACTTTGCAGCCTGTCTTTTGCTGCAAAATGGAGTCCACACATCAGGGACTTGCTGCACAGCCAAAACTTTATTGTTCCATGTCCTCACCGTCGGCCTAAGTCCCTCCCTGTCAAGTGTTTCACCTGCAAAAATGCTTAGTCTTACTGGACAAAATACAGGTTCACTTTAAGAAGTAAAAACAGTTAACAGCAGCAGATTCTGTTCTTAAAAAAGTTTAATGGTAGTTTTAACTGTAGTAATTGTATAAATAGTATTAGGAAACTCCATTTTAGACATCTTTTAAACCCTGGTATATTTAATTTGCTATCCAGTATTAAAGTATTATTGAAATGATTAGGAAATATAATATATTCTTTCAGAGTATTAAGAATTAATGGAAAGAGATGGTGTGGCTCTGTTTTTTTATAATAGGCGTTTCTGAAATTGTACTTTTATTGGGTCTTTGAAAAATGGAACAAATTATGAAATAGCTTTTCAAATAAAAACATTTTAAACAATATTTTGGCAAGGAATAAAAGGAGCATAGATACCTTTTCATGGTTGTCCATCATGGCCTTTTGTGACAACAGCTATGTCATTGGGTAAGTACGGCTATTTTTACTGAACTGGTTGTCTGCCAGTTAAAATGGCAATAAAACCACAATATAAATACCTTAGCAACTGCAAAGTTCTAAGTGACTTTTATTCATTTTAATCTTATTAAGCTATTCAACATTGTGTTGTTCTTCTTGGCAGCCAAGATGCAAAAGACAGCGAGTGTAGAATGTTGGAATTTACAAGCTAAGGTTTTCTTAGGCTGACAAGCAAAATACAATGCTCTCTAGT
>NW_017306372.1:1422201-1424199 GCF_000935625.1 Nanorana parkeri
ACCATAAGGTATCTTGTTAAAGCGAATATATAGTGGGTTTTGTACAGTACATATTTCTTTGTGTATTCTAAACTGGAATTCAAAAATGAATTTGCTTTTAATCTTTACACCGCAAAAGGTGTTTGATAATTGATTAGTGACTCCCAATTTTTTTTACTGCAGTGAGAGAATAAGCACACACAAACACCTAAGGTTTTGTTACGAGCTTTTCCAGTATATTGTTGCATTGAGTTGTTTTCTTATACACGGGTTTATTATACAGTACATATACATTTAAGCAAAAGAGGAAATAAGGTTGCAATTCTGCAGAACATTGGTATTTCAGGGAAGAATGTAGGAATGTGCGTATGTAATAGGGAGCAAAAGGGAGTTAGTGTTTAAAAGAAGAATACATTCCCAGATATCTTTTTGCACAAGTCATTCTGAATTGAGAAAGCTGGTCGGATGTCCAGTGAAACGTCTTCAAGAAAAATACAGTAAGTCCAGTTGCCTTGACTGAAGTTATGCTGTGGTATCTGGCACCAGGTCATCGGTAGCGGATCCTTTCTGTAAGTTGTGAGATGGGGCCTCCATGGATTGGACTTGTTTTACCTACACATCCCACGGATGCTCAATTGGGAGGCCAAGTCAACACCTCAAACTTATTGTTGTGTTCCTCAAACCATTCTGAAATCATTTTAACAGTGGGGCAGAGTGCATTACCCTTCTGAAAGAGGCCATTAGAATCAGCAATACTGTTTACATGAAGGGCTGTACTTGGTCAGCAACAATGTTTAGATAAGTAGTACATGAATGGCCGGACCCAAGGTTTCTCAGCAGAATCCTGCCTAAAGCATCACACTGCCTCCGCTGGATTGCCTTCTTTCCTTAATACATTCTGGTCATCATTTTCTATTGCTCCGTGGTGTAATTCTGATGCACACGTGCCCATTATAGGTGCTTTTGATAGTGGACACGGGTCAGCATGGGCACACTGAACGGTCTGCAACTATGCAACGCAATAAGCAGCAAACTGCAAAGCTTAGCCACCTTTCTATCGGAACCAGCATTAACTTTTTCAGTGATATGAGCTACAGTAGCTCTTCTTTTAGATCGGACTACATGTGCCAGCCTTTGCTTCCCACGTTCATCATTGAGCCTTGGCTGTCCATGACCCTAACGCTGGTTCAGCAGTTTTCCTTCCTTGGACTACTTTTGGCAGCTCCTGACAACTGCAGATCGGGAACATCCCACAAGAGTGGCAGTTTTGGACTTGCTCTGACCCAATCATTCTGCCATCACAATTTGGGCCTTGCGGAAGTTGCTCAAATCCTTGCGCTTGCCTATTTTTTCTATTTTCAACACATCAACTTCAGGGACAAAATGTTCACTTGCACACTAATGTATCCCATCCACTTTCAGGTGCCACTGTAACGCGATAACTAAACCTTTAAGGTAATCATAACTGATCCCCCCTCGTCTCATTCTAATTTTACCTCATTTATTTAGCTGGCCAGTCTACATGGTGCTGCACATGTGTGGCCTATTCTTCAAAGGCTCCAATGAAAAAGCCTGCAGCTTAGCTCTATAAAATCTGAATACAAATAATGCATCTCCCTTACAAAACATGGGTTAAAGTACAAGTACTATTTTTCTGATCAGTTGCTATTATAATACATTTTGTTTCTCCAGATTATTTCTTTTAAAATGGTTTTGGGTCAATTTTATTTCAGCTGTCTTCTAACTTTATAAGCTACACCAATGATCAGATATAAAAATTAAAAATATCAATGACTCAAACAAATGTCAGTGAATAAAAATCAATCAGATGTAAAGTATTTAAATCTTCATAACTCTGAAAATTCTTTAAATTTAAAATATTCATCACTATTGCTATATTTGGAAATTTTTCAGAGTTATGAAGATTTAAAGATACCTTTGCAAAAGCACCCCGCCGCGCTAAGCACTTCATCTCTCACTGATAGGCTGCTGCAGCAGCCGAGAGACCAAGAGGGGAGC
>NW_017306372.1:1424214-1426605 GCF_000935625.1 Nanorana parkeri
TCGGAGAGGCTTGGGGGGCAATTGCCACCCTGCCTCCGGGCCCAGTCCGCCCCTGGGTCAGACTAATCCAGCACGTTATTAATCTTAGTGCCCCACTCAATATGACCGCAAGCGACGGGCAAACTGAGTGGGGCAACTCAGATTAATAAATCCGAAAGATGTGGACTGGGAGGGGGCCTCTTTAAGACTGCGGTGGCGGGGAGAACAGAACAAGAAGCTCCACTGCCATCGTCTGTGCCCGCTTCGATTGGCTCCTTGGCGGCCAAAGCAGTTTCCTCCGCCCACCTCGGCTGCCATTTGTGGGAGAGCAAGACTGCCGAACTGCAGTTGGCCGGCTTCTGCTGTGCGGGAGAGAGAGCACCTGGAGCCAGCTGGACTTGTAGGAAACCTCACTGCTCCCCCCCACCATCACCAGAAGAAGAGGTCAAAGCAACTGTAAGTCCCTGTACTTTCTTTGTGACCTCTGCACTGCGTTACATACTGACCTCCTGTACTGTGCGTCACATCCTGACCTCTGTACTGTGCGTCACACCCTGACTTCTGTACTGTGCGTCACACCCTGAATTCTGTAATGTGCGTCACACCCTGACCTCTGCACTGTGCGTCACACCCTGACCTCCGCACTGTGCGTCACACCCTGACCTCTGCACTGTGCGTCACACCCTGACCTCTGCACTGTGCGTCACACCCTGACCTCTGCACTGTGCGTCACATTGCTGACCTCTTCACTGCGGGTCACATTGCTGATCTCTGCACTGCGCGTCACATTGCTGATCTCTGCACTGCGCGTCACATTGCTGATCTCTGCACTGCGCGTCACATTGCTGACCGGTGTACTCTGCGTCACACCGCTGACCTGGCGGAGTTAAGGGCAGGGTAGGGGTTAGGTGGGGCAACTGGTGGCGAGTAACTTTTAAGGTCTGGCTAGTAGCTTAGGACTTGAAATTTTGAGCCCTGATCTAGTCCATTCATCACCAATATAGGGTATTGTCTAAATATATCTCCACTCTTACGTAGGCACCAGTTCAAACCGGGGACAGAATTAAAAAAACAATATTCCATTGCCAGGACCCTGGTTCGACCCTGGGAGATCTACCTTTTTTTAATAAATGGAAAGCAGATGGGGAAGTTTAATGTGGTAAAAATAAATATAATAAACAAATGCTAAACTGACACCCCTTGCATAACTCCAGGAGGACTGGGGTTTTTCCCCATGGCCTCCTGGGAATACTCCCTGTTATATAATGTTGTTTTTCTCTGGTCTGGGTGAACCATGCATGTTGATGGATACCCTGTCTGAGTTTGAAACTCTGTGATTTAAAAGAGATTTAAATATTAAACCATTTTCCTTTCCATACGAAATGTTTTTAACAAGACTTCCTAGGCTATTTTCACACCATGTCCAGACCAGATCTACAGCAGATCTGCAAATGTAGTGCAGTGCTTTTTTGCTGCGTTTTAAGCTTAAAATGCGTTTTCAGGTGCAGTGCAGTACTCTTGCATGAGTTTGTATGCGTGTTTGATGCGTTTCCATGCGTTCCAGTGTATTCCAGACAAGCAAAAATGAGACAAGCAGTATTTTTTTTTGTCTGGACCGGAACGGACTGCGCTGGTGTGAACAGATCCTGGAAATACCATAGGGATACTTTGGGATGCTTCTTTGGTCCGGGAACAAACTGGTCTGGTCTGGTCTGGTCTGGACATGGTGTCACACTATCTGATAATCAGAGATGAAATAACCAGGCTGGTTTATGTCTCATCTTTAAGATCAAAAGCTTAAGAGATTTGATATAAAGTATATTGTAAAAGGTACAGGGTCCTATCAAGGATGGCAGCAATGTATCCGGGTGCTTTCCCAAATTGCTAGAGGGGGTGGGGGTTGAC
The DNA here is from genome assembly GCF_000935625.1 of Nanorana parkeri. Classification (NCBI taxonomy): domain Eukaryota; kingdom Metazoa; phylum Chordata; class Amphibia; order Anura; family Dicroglossidae; genus Nanorana; species Nanorana parkeri. The sequence continues at coordinate 1,426,099 of NW_017306372.1, forward strand.
TGGCACATTTACACAACTGAGTTGGGACTGCTCTGGTATTAAACTCTTCTGGCTAATGATACAAGATATTATGAATCAGTCTCTTCACCTCAACACTCCTTCCCTCATACTCCTTAGCAGTGATCTTTTATGATACAGAGGTATCGGTTTTGATCATATGGAAAGTCTTTAGTCCACCACCTGCTAAGTGCAGGAAAATCTCTTATTTCCATTTACTAGAATGAAAGCAGAATCTCCATCATTTGGGAGGTGGCTAGCTAAGGTTAATGAGTTAATGAAAAATCGATCTATACCACATGGGACCAATATGACAACTTCTATAGTATTTGGGCTACCTGAATACACTCCCTATCCACTAAGAAGCTTACTGACTCGGGTTAAAAAAGCTCCATTAACTTTTGGATAGCGGTTAAGAGATACTTGGTCACCAAACGACTGCGCAGAAGATGCCCTGGTCTCATTCTCTATTTGTGTATTTGAAAGGAAAGGCAATATATATATATATAT
>NW_017306372.1:1426780-1488902 GCF_000935625.1 Nanorana parkeri
TATATATATATTTTTTATGTGGAGGTGGTAGGGACAGCGTGTGTATGATCCTAGGCAAGCCAGAGAAGTACAGCTGGAAATTTATAGATGATTTTACATGATTAGGACTATGCTGCATGCATTGTCTGTATTTCTAACGTCGGCTCTGCTTTAAACCTTTAATATAATTTATGTTTCAAAGTATTTTATTAATTTTCCAAGGTATAATAAAACAATAAAATAGCACATGATGCACAATCAGTATAGCATACAATTGCATTTCAGATGAATATAATTTAAAGCTTAACTATAGTCACTTGTAATAATGTAAAACTCTAATGCCATAGTTAAACTTTATTCCCAAAACTGATATTTTGTTAAATGCATGATTCACTTCAAATATAGACCAAGAACTGCCTTATTCTATTCCTCCTGTGAGCTGGTGGAGCTTTTGTCTAGGTTAGCATTGGCATGTTTCCTACATCACAGGAGGGCTGAGCTGTGTGCTCAGGAATCTATTTATACTACACAGTAACATCCTGGTCCATTAATTATTTGACTGAGTATATACAGGAGGGAACACATGAGCTACCAGTATGGGACAAGCGAGAACTTTCTAAAGATACTGGATGCCTTTTTAAAGCAGTTCTGAGTCCAATCCAAATTCTCATAATGCTGAAAGGTCTGCTAGGACTTGCAGTCAGTGGACCTTCAACTAATGTCTCTGCAAGATGACTGCTGCCTGCTTTGTAAAGCCTTCTCCAGATCTGTATGGTTAAAAAATAGGGAACCGATGCAAGTGCTACGTAGCACTAAGCATGGCGGCATAATATATGATGGTCAGGTATAACTGTATCCTTGTACATATATAATTTTAAATAATGTTTTTTAAAGATGAATATGCTTTGTGATCTTAATTTACATAATAAACTAGCAGTGGGTTCCCTGGTCTACATTTAGCACTGCTTACCCAAAGCAGGGCTAAATGTAGAAAAAAAACTATCTGCCTAGCACCCAGAACTGCATAGATAGGAATTCCACACCCCTGCCGCCCTGAGGCCGGGCCTCGGTAGCCTTGTGGGAAATCCAGCCCTGATTGCATGAGGAGCAGAGGTAGCCACTTTCAAATCCTCATTTTTTTATCATGAGAATCCCATAAACAATTAGGTGCTTTTCAGACTGCTTTGTTTTACTAAAACTACACTTATGCTGAGATTTCTACTTAGTGCTTAGTGGAGTCGTCCTTCAGCTATTGCTAGAATTTTACCAATATCAATTTTTTTGTTGTCTTGGTTGGAAAAAGTGAATTGTTGGGCCACATTTTATTAATGATTGAGTCTGTTTCTTTTGATGTTTTGCTGAGTGGTGCCTCAGACTGCTGTAGTAGAATTCAAGTAAATTACCCATGCAGTCCAAACACGACACCAAAAAAATCTCAAGTAAGTTTCTTGTTCACAGCCAAGTCCAGGGGCTTTATGCCAATAGATATTTTATTTAACCATAAATGAAAACTCAGCTTCTGTTGCTTGACACTGCACAGATATGCAACTACATTTTACCATGAGGATATCTTCAGAGTGTCTGCATACACAGACGCTTCATGTATCGTTGTGTGTGGCACAGACAGTGTAGCCATGAGGGCAGGTCCCTTTAATTCCTTCCAGTGTTGACATCAGTGATGCCTTATGAATCAGCTGCTGCAAGCCACTGACATGTCAGTCTCATGGTAAAGAACATTGCTTATCGTACCCTGTAGAGGTGGATGGTTTTCCAAATATTAGAAATACACCAAAAAACAAACTTTAATCCAGTTGTGTATTAAAAGATAAATAGATTTTAAATATTAAAGGTAACTAAAAACTGCCTTCATATTCTTCTCTCAGAATCTTCTGCTCACTGAGAATTGGAGAGCCATTGAACTGCTTGCATTCATGCTCTGTAGTATTGCTCAGGGGTGGCCAAAGAATGGAATGTTCATAGCTATTTTGTTTTCCATTTTGTTTGCATATCGCAGAGGTTCTTGATTGATGTTCAATGTTCATGCATACTTACGGCTAGAACAGCAAAATAGAACAAATACAGTATGTAGGGCATAACATTTACGTGAAGTTAATTTTTCATTCTTTTGTATCGCCACCCTCTGGCAAAAGTTTGCCTTAAATTTTTAATACACACTAGAAAAATGTCAGCTGAATCCCAGTTGGTCTGTGTTGGCAACCCACATCCCTTTCCCCTGGTATTTTTGCACGAGACCCATTGGTCTTGAACGTTCTTAACCTTATTCTTTAGTCTTAATTTATGTTCATTCCTAGACGGTTTCAGTTATACATTTTGTTATTTTTTTTCATGGAGAGCATGTTTACGCCTGCCACCAAGCTTGTTCAGTCCATCCTGAAGCTCTTTCTTAGCTTTACCTTTCTGTGACTATTTCAAGTGAAAATCAAAGCTTGTGATCTAGCGTTAGGAGCTGCCAAAGATGCAGAAGTCATCTCCTTACATGGTGGTCTTAATGTCTCATAACTGTTTTGCTGCTATAAAAGCGCCTTCTTCCTACAATTGACTCTTTCAGTAGAATCCATTCTGCTTGTTTTTGTTTGGGTTTTTCCTTAAAGCGTCTCTTGTAGGGGCTATCCTTTTAATTTGCTTGGAACTGTGGAAGTTTCTTTTGGACCAAGTATCATCTCCCTTTTTGGAACTACTGCCTCACTTCTACAAGTTTGTCTTCTTCCTACATAAAAAAGAAGTGGCGTCAAGCCAGATTGTAACACTTTATGTGTTGACAGGTACAGTGCTGTGGCTCAGCCGTCATATCTGTTAAAGGACAAGTGACTATAGATTTGAGAGCAAGTCTTTTTTTTTTTTTCTTCATGACATTTATTATTGAGGACCTTCCAGACAGGAAAATATGCATGCTGATCTTCTGGCAAATTGCTTCATTTTTCCTTAGCCTTTTTTCTGTGATGTTTCCACACGAAGACACTTTTTTAATCGGCCAAGTCTTTCATGCCCTATTACACTTTTGCCTTATGTTTTATTTTATTTTTGTATCTTAACAAGTGGTGTCTCACCCAAACCGTGATGTTCATGTTTTACCAAGCTCTCTGCAAGTAAATAATGAGATGTTCTTTGCAACAAAAGTAGCCCTTGCTTTCAGCCAGTTTACACCCTGCACACAAATGTAATCCCTAGCAAAAATAGCAGGATTCATTAAAATAAGAGTATATAAATTTTTTTTAGCAACCTCTGCAACATTAATAAGTTAGCAGTGGCTCTTACAACTGCTTTGTTGAGTTAAATGTTTCCATTTTGGTTTGGTTCACATTGTTTTATAAGATCATAGTGTTTTTCCTGTCTTACCCATTCTTATTAAACCTTTTACAGGTTATTTAGGCACCTTGTCCATCTTAGAACCTGATGTCTATATAACTACTCATTGATCATGTTCTATTTTGAATGTTTTTATGATGATTTTTGTTCTACTTAATGGACCTTGTAAAAACCATAGGAAATGAATAGTTCGTTTTAAAACTCGTTGATCTTAACTGAACAGCTGAACATTTGAAACGTATAATTCTGTTCAACCAGTCTTCTAGACACCCTTGCCAGATGATATAAACAGTCCTGACCATTTTACTTTTTCTCTGCTGCAGTCAAACTAGCTTGTTTTTTTTTTTTTTTTTTAAATTTTTTATTTAAAAATATAAACCGCTTTAAAAGAGGTTTGAACTTACCTGTGTCTTCACCGCGCACTCCCGTCCGAAAATCTGAAAAATCTCGGGCGGTATGCAAAGGATCTTGGGATGGGCGCATGCACAGTTCGGATTTTCGGCCGGGAGACGAGGAGAGACACAAGGTAAGTCTATGGACAGCGTGCACCCGCATGCAGACACCGTGGGACAGGACGTGCCAGCAAGCACAGAGGAGTCAGCGCTGGATCGGAGACCCGCAGCAGCACTGGAGAGAAGGCTGAAAAGGACAGGGAAGAGGAAGATCCGATTAAGAGACATCATTTAAGGTAAGTGCTCACACTAACATTGTGGGAGGGGAAAAAAATATACTTTAATGTTACTTTAAGACTGTGATTGGATACGGAAGAAACAACAACTCGCTGATGTGGTTATTTCTGTACGCCCTTTACCAATTAACAAACTTATTTGTTAGGCCTCATGTACCAAAATGTTGAGTCCAGGTGCATTTGGAGCTCATTTCTAAACGCACCTGGACTCATGTAAATCATTTCTATGACTGAATGCACACCTAGGCATCCAGTAGTGTCCAGGTGCCTTCAGTCTAGGTCGGTTTACCCAAAATATAAATGTCTACGTTCTGGGTCCGACTAGCCCAGTTTTATGTGTCTAAACGCGTGTAAACAAGACTTAGCCCGTCACCGAAAAAAGTGATCTGGGAAGCATAAAGTTGTTTATACTTGCCAGGTAACTTCTAGTGTGCATGTGGCCTTAGATTCACAGCACTACAGTAAAACTGCCCCACCAGGTCCCATGTGTGCTGATGTACAGGGAGTTACTGTAGACTAGTACAAATTTATTTTTAAATAATGCCCCAATTTAAGTATTTTTAGGAATTAAAGCAATGGCTTTAACTGGTCTCTTTATGTCTGCCTATACTAACACTTTAAAGGCCTGTGCCAACAGGCTTTTATTTGCATCAAGACCGCTTTTTGTTTCAGATACAAATCAATGGGAATCCAAAAGCAGCTTACAGGTTTAAGCCGCTAACAAGGAGGTCAAATACATGTCAGGAGGAGGTCAACTTTATGCGAAATACAGCTGTCTGCAGGATCTCAGTAGCATCTTAAACTGATCTCAAATGCAATAGATGGCACCTGAAATCAAACTGTATTTGCCCATTGACACAGATCATTAGTTAATACTAAATTATTCTAATGTCCTATAGTAAGGCAATCTTCACGTGACTGCCTAAGTTAATCGTATAAGCCTGCCCACACTTCTTTGAAGCCTTATTGATTTCCATAGATAACTAGAAGGTACAAGCAAATGTATACTGTTAATTGTCTTACTGTATTTTTTTTAATGTTTTCACTTCAGCACAGCAGCATAAATACTCAGAACCTGGCAGCAGGCTGCAGAGAGAACTGCTGCTATCTGTGTGCGTGAGCAGCGGTCTCTCTGCAGAGGTCCAACACAATCCCTGCTGAGTCATAGCTAGAGTTTTGCAGTCATCAAAGCTGCTGACTGCACCGCTGTGGCTCCACATTTGCAGAGAGAGAGAGAGAGAGAGGTGGAATCTTCTATAGCAGCGCTGAGAGGATATTGGCGGGATAACTACTTCAATCTCCAAAGCAGTGATTTCCAGTATGTGTTGCTGTAACACCCTCCTTCCAAAGTATTGGATTAAGTTGTTATTTAAGTGAAAGCTATTACGTCTTTAACATTTTAACTGTTTTTTTTTTTTACTCTAGAGTGTCGTTTTCTTTTTTAACCCACTATTCTTCCTGTTAAATACTGGTGCCTCTTTTTTTGAAGGTACATAAAAATGTGTAAAACTATCCAGATTCTCTTTGCTAGTCATTTCCTGGACTCTGAAGAGGTAAAATATTTACATCCCTGCTATAAAGCAAAATCAAACACCCTGCAGTCTGAAATCCTAGATGGCAATGGCAAAGACAGGATTATTTTTAGTTTTCATTTTAGAATGTTTAATATATCTTGGGATTGCTGTTTGTATTGTTTACTTGTAGAGCTCCCAAATTCAACAGCATGCAGCATTAAACACACATCATAATCACATGTAGGAACCTTGCTCCTCATTTCATAATGCAAACAGGTATGTAAAGCCATTTTTTAATTAAGTATGGAAGGGTTAGAACCTCTGACAGGGTTATTGCTGCCTTTGTCCCCACTGGGGAGATTTCCCCTTTATTGGTCCTGGTGACCATTGTCCACAAATCCAAAATGTTGTCCCAGAAACAGGAAGTAAGGTGAAATCTTGCAATGTGGACCCCTGTACCAGTTACAGCTGTCTAAGGGGGGAAATCCCATTGTTTTGAATATTACCTCCTATTTTTATCTGTCACTCAGGGACAGGACGTGAAGGGAAATCTGTCCAGCTGAACAAAGACAGAAAAATCCTCACAGGGTTTTTACACTTCAGTGTTAAGAAAAAAAGTGGATGGAAAGCCCTAAAATGCAAGTAGGCAAGTGGGCCGAGTCTGTTAATACTCTTCATTGGAAGCTAAATCTCAGAGTTGGTGGAGGATGCAGGCAAAATAGAGTTACTTCTGCTTTGAGTCTGCTGATCCCCACTGAGAAGTGAGTTTTCTGCTGTTTGGCATTGTGTTACAATCACCTTTGAATTGTGCATGACCGGAGTTGTGTGTGGTAACCTGGCCAGGCAAAGATCTGCATTTGCCTGACAAGTTTGCGTTGATAAAGTATCTGCAGTCACCCCTAGCAACTGTGAAAAAGTCAGTCAATTCTCCAGGGGGTGGCGAGGCACTTGCTGCTGTCATTTTGCCGCGTGGCCTTATGGTTGGATTGGCAGGTTCAATGAAATATGAGGCGGCAGTTTTGTTGCAACAAAACCCAGCGCTCCCAAATCAAAAAGGGTAAAACCTGCGATGGTGTGTGGTAAGACTTACTAAAGGGAAAAGAGTGGTGGAAAGGATATGTCATTTTTATTTCTCTGCAATGTGGAGACACAGGTTGTAAATGAATCTCAAAATGATATGATGCTTAATATTGTAAAACCCAATATGTGTATACCTTTAAGCAAAGTGTTGATATAAATGTGGTAGGGGTGACCCACTGAGGAAAGTGAGCATTTTCTCCCAGCAATGGTGTCAGGTGAAGCAGAGTGTCATAGCTAAAGGTTTCTCCGCACAACTTTAGTGGGAACGGTAGGAGAGAATATGTATGTTTTAAAGTAAGAGGCACAGGCTCAGAATATTGAAAATGTATTGATGCAGTCTGCAATGACTAAAGTTGTGGTGTTCTAAATTAATAATTTTCCCTGGGAAGGTTGTGGAACAGCTCGCTGTCACTAGATCAGAGTGGGGGGATTCAGGGCCCCCTTGTTGACAGACATGTTGAAAGAAGTGTGTAAACTGTTGAATGTCCAGCCGCTGTGCACTTCTGTGTCTCCTCCCCTGATGGATGGGCTGGTACTGTAGAGTTCCAACACTTGAAACAATGTGTTTAAAGGCTGTACTCCACAAAGGTGGACATGACAGGGACCGTTTGGTACATTGTTTACTATTCTAATGCAAGCAGTCCCACAGTCAGCTGCAGTTCTACTTCCAGTTATTTTTGTAGTATATTAAAGGTACCCCAAAAGACTGTTAGACTATATCAGGGAGGAAAATTATTTAACCACCTTAATACCGGAGCAGTTTTGTAATTTTTGCACACACAAACTACAGTCTGAATTTTTAGATATAAAATTTCTTTAAACCCCCAAACATCTATATATTTTTTGAAAGCAGAGGCCCTGTAGAAAAAACAAACTGGTAGCTGCATTTTTTTAATGTCGTATGATATTTGTGCAAATGTTTGTGAAATTTATATTTTTAGTTAAAAACAAAAACACAAATTAATTTAATTGCACACAAACAATTGAACACCCTTTTGTTTCCGGTAAAATATAATGCACATGCAGGCTGCAGCACATTATCTGGGCAGCTGAAATAGGGGGTATTGGTAAAAGTGCCAGCGTGCACAAGTGTGAGTAAAGCGATTGGAGTCACTGACCCAAAAGTGGATTCTTGCAGTAAACCTGATAAAGCCCCTGAAGCACAGGAAGAAATGGTATGTACTAATCCTGGAAACTGGCAAGCTGTGCCAGAAGGGTTCTCACGTGTCTGAATGGAGACCTATATTGCAATGTTAAATGTCAGATTTGTGCATTGCTATATATACATCCCACAGTTGGGAAACTCAGAGAGGGTAATTTATCAGCCTGAAAGTGTGCTGGGAACCCCTTTTTTGTACTGTTTTGTACACTGCCATGCCGATGTCCACCTTTCCCTTTTTGCTAGTTTTAAATACATTTGGGTGGCTGCCAAACGTGTTTTTTTTTGTTATTATTATTTGAATAAGACACACAAAACGTCTTCAACATAAGAGAACTAATCCAGCGCAATGTGACTAACCACTACTAGCTTCCCCATGACCTGGATAAATGAGAACCTTCACATAGCTAAGATAACGTATTGGAATTTCCCATAAAAAGGTAATTTGAATTCTTGGGTAACATTTTAAAGAACTCCCATAACTATTTTTTTTGGGGTAAAAAGGCAATATACCTGGTTTGTTGTCCTTCACAAGTGGGCTATTAAATTCTGTAGTAGCATATTGCACATTAATGTGGAGTTAGGTGGGTAATATGGTTAATATGTCTCCTTTTATTTTTTTTAACTACCTCCGGGCCGGCCGTAGTAAAAAAACGGCCGGCCAGGAGCTCTCTCGATCTGAGCGGGCGTCTCTAGACGTCCGCTCAGACACAAAAAACCCGGGCAACATACCCAGTGACAAGAACATTAAAACAAACAAACAACAACAAACAAAACAAAACCAAAAAAAAAAATCCAGTAGCCTATGTCTCCTTTATTTAAATACATTGACATTGTTGTTCCTAATTTAAGATCTTATAAAGACCCTGTCACCAAACCTAATACTAAAACCTAATAAAGTTCATGTAATACACCTTCAAATCAGTACTATAGTGTTTAAAAATGCTAGCAGGTAGGTGTTTATTGCAAAAGAGTTGCTGTATGTTTCTTCAATAAATGCTTCTCACCTGCCTGCAAGCAAGTTTCTTCAGAATGAACACTGAGCTACGCATGCACAGTTCAGTGTACATTCTTTGCATGCCTTTGGTGCTGGGATGAATTAACTCCCATGCGCATGTGGGGGACTTGCATCAGCTCGGGCTGGCCAATCAAAATGGTCTTATATGCAGAAGACCAGGCAAAGGGACGTCACATCGCTGGATAGGTTAGGGCAGCAGACTGTAGTTCTGCCCATCACTGCTCTTCCCCAGCCCCTAATGTGTTACATCACCAGGGTCTGACAGCAGCTCCTAAACACAACCTTATGATATGGCAGTTGCCGACACTGAGACTTTTTCAGGAGTGTGCACTTTCCTGGGTATATCTGCAATTATGAAGATATACGTATAGTATATCCTATGCTGAAATCTTACTGGAAGTGTTGGAGTCTTCTAATTATTGCTGTGCCTCTTACTCTGTATTTATTAACTGAAGTCCTTTTCCAGGAGGCAACATTAAGTACAGCTTAAGCTAGGGCTGCAGCTAACTATTATTTTCATAATCGATTAGTTGAAAACCCAGGTACAGAGTAAATATGTTCTGAAACCCCATTAAAGAGACCATGCCACCAGACCTATTACTGTAATTTTAGGAGTATTGAATTTGCCCAATTTAGGTTGCTGCCTTTGGCCTCTGAATGTGAGAATTATCACCACCTTTTCTCTTTTTTGATTGTTCTTCTAAATGAATTTGTATTTTCATTTTATATAGCAGCTGATAAAGGCATTGCAAAGGAACTTCAACCTTGTTGATCCTCTCCAACAGAGGCAGTAAACAGATAGTCGATATAGCTGTTTGACTCTTGCCAGCAATGGCATTTTTGGAATTTTTAAATATGTCTCTTTGCGTATATTGCTAAAGTTTGATGTGGATTATATTGTTACCTGATCCCTTCAATTTGCTTTGTTTTGCAGCAACTTGAACTGGTTGAGCCAAGCGGCTGGATACACATCCCTCTAACTGACGCTCATAAAAAGCCTATCCGAACCTTTATGATTCAGATAGCAGTGTTGGCAAATCATCAGAATGGGAGAGATACTCACATGCGACAGATTAAAGTCTTCACACCAGTGGAAGAGAGTTCAATTGGCAAGTTCCCCAGATGCACCACTATTGATTTCATGATGCATCGTTTCATCAGGTGATCTAACCACGATCCAATAAATGGCTAACCCTAACATTGTTACATATAAACGCTTTTATTTTCTTTTATTGCTGTTGTTAAAATGTATAGTTTTATTACCCGACACTAGGTCATGACTTTTTAATTTTCATTCTGTTTTAGTATATTGGGAGGTTCTGGTTATTTTCCTCGCTGTTCACAGGTTTAATTATTGCGGTGTTCATATTTTTTATGCTGACATTTTTACAAACATGTACTACTGCTATTAAAAATAACGAATCGTTGTTGCATTCTTTCTGAGATCTGTTCATTGCACTGAAATGTTCTTTATGCCAAAAACATGATAACTTTCACGTTTGCTTTTATTATGTACATTTTTAAAAAATAAATTATATAGTATTTTTTGGGTATCTCTTCACTGTACTATCATATCATACTATACATTCATTTTAATGCTTTGCTTTTGTACCAAGCTTAGTAGGAGTGCAGCTTTAATGAATAAATAAATGTACTACCTTACCTTTTTACCCACAAATTCAAGATATTTATCCCAAATTAGGATGTAATTAGATGTCCTTTATTAAGTAGACATCTATGGGGCCACCTCCCAAGCATATGCTGCCTTGAGAGACAGCCATTAGGAGCTGACAGTGGGAAGATCTAGGCCGACAGCAGGTAAGCATTCAAAAACCCTGTAAATATGCAGCTGAGGTGTTTGAAGGTGGTGGGTTAGCTCCTCCGCTATTTGCTTCAGATTTATAGTACCAATATTTATAAATCATGCCTTGCATGTTGGTGGCATGGCAATGAGACTCTGCCCTAATGCAACCCTGTAGCTAAAAAAATAAAATAAATGCTTAATATTTAAATTGTAAACAGAAATACTTCATACGTACCTGTTCTTCTTCTGTCTCTACTTCACTTTTGTGTCCTGTTGTGATACACAGTGAGGAAAATAATTATTTGATCCCCTGCAGATTTTGTAAGTTTGCCCACTTACAAAGAAATGAAAGGTCTATAATTTTTATCATAGGTGTATTTTAAATGATAGAGACAGAATATCAACCCAAAATCCAGAAAAAACACATGATGCAAATGTTATAAATTGAGTTGCAGTTCAGTGAGTAAAATAAGTATTTGATCCCGTACCAACCAACAATAATTCTGGCTCCCCCAGACTGGCTATGTGGTACACAGATTAGTCCTGTCAATTCAAGAAGGTGCTCCTAACGACAACTAGTTTATGTATATAAAAGACACCTGTCCACAGAATCTCTTTCTTCCATTCAAACCTCACCACCATGGGCAAGACCAAAGAGCTGTCAAAGGACGTTAGGGACAAGATGGTAGACCTGAACAAGGCTGGAGTGGGCTACAAGACTATCAGCAAGAAGCTTGGTGAGGAGGAAACAACTGTTGGAGCGATTATTCGCAAATGGAACGAATACAAAATAACCATCAATCGCCCTCGGTCTGGAGCTCCATGCAAGATTTCGCCTCATGGGGTAAGGATGATCATGAGAAAAGTGAGGGAAGTGAGGAGCTTGTGAATGATCTCAAGGCAGTTGGGACCACAGTCACCAAACAAACCATTGGCAACACAATACTATGCCATGGATTGTGATCCTGCTGCGCCAGCAAAATCCCCCTCCTCAAGAAGGCACAAGTACAGGCCTGTCTGAAGCTTGCCAATAAGCATCTAAATGATTCAGAGACGGATTGGGAGAAAGTGCTGCGATCAGATGAGATCAAAATTGAGCTCTGGCATTAACTGGACTCTTTGTGTTTGGAGGGACGAAAATGCTGACTATGACCCTAAGAACACCATCCCTACAGTCAAACATGATGGTGGAAACATTATGCTTTGGGGTTGTTTCTCTGCTAAAGGTACAGGCCGACTTTGACGCATTGAGGGGCCAACGGATGGGGCCATGTTTTGTAAAATCTTGGATGAGAACTTCCTTCCCTCAGCCAGAACATTGAAGATGGCTCGTGGATGGGTCTTTCAGCATGACAATGACCCAAAACATACCGCCAAGGCAACAAAGCAGTGGCTAAAGAAGAAGCACATTAAAGTCATTGAGTGGCCTAGCCAGTCTCCAGGCCTCAATCCTACAGAACATTTATGGAGCGAGCTGAAACTTCGCATTGCCAAGTGACAGCCAAGATACCTTTTCAAGGATTTGGAGAAGATCTGTAAAGAAGAGTGGACCAAAATCCCTCCTGAGATGTGTACAAACCTGGTAGCCAACTACAAGAAACCTCTGTGCTTGCCAACAAGGGTTTCTCCACCCAGTACTAAGTCATGTTTTGCTTGGGGGATCAAATACTTATTTTACTCACTGAACTGCAACTCAATTTATAATTTTTGTATCGTGTGTTTTTCTGGATTTTTGGTTGATATTCTGTCTCTATCATTTAAAATATGCCTATGATATAAAAATTATAGACCTTTAATTTCTTTGTAAGTGGGCAAACTTACAAAATCTGCAGAGGATCAAATAATTCTTTTCCTCACTGTATGGGCCAGCAGGAAGAACCACAGAATGCAGAAGGGACACTCAAAACTGTGTTGGATGCGGGGATTGTTTGGGCAGCTTTGCACAACAACAATGCTTTAAAGCATTCCTGTTAAGGACTACTAACAATTCATTGGCTATGTTCACACCAGTACACTTCACTCTTTATAATTCAGGAGGCATATTTTGATCTGTTTTGGATTTTTCAGTGTCTTAATGTACCTTTAAGAATATCTAAATCAGATTAGAGCTAAAGCTGAGAGCTATACAGGAAACAGTGGCTGTAGACTGTAACCAGGATTTTGTGGTTCAAGTGTTTATAGGCATGTGAGTTTTAGATGACTACAAGATGCCCCTGGTAATTCTGTTGGAGAGGATGAGGAAGTGGTAGAAGAAAATAAAAGGCCACCTGTGTTGAGAAAGGATGTACTCTTTAGAACACAAATTATATTTTATCTTCCCAGCAGTGACTAAAAATCTTGTAAAAAGAATGGAATGAAATGGAGCTGTGTGATTTATTTCTAAGAGCTGGACATTCTATTAAAAACCACAAAATATGTATGAAAGATTATAGCAGCTGGAACAAACTGTATCCCTTTCTTTTCATCCCGGGTGTATCCTACGAGTACACATTTAATAACACTTTATTTAGTTCCAAACATTTTATTTCTTCTCCCCCAAGTTTTCCAAAGATTAACGCAAGCCATTTAAGTTATTACATCAGTTCATAGCTTTTATCTGTGCTTTTCTTATTCGACAGCAAGACTTGCGACATTACATTAAAATCATTTAGGGGTTTACTTGATAAACTGAGAGTGCCAACTTGGCCTGATGACAAGAAAGCTCACATTTAAGTCTAAAGGAGTTTAAATACATTGGTGCCAAATCAACACATTTACGGTCTATTGAGGAACACCCTAACTTCACATTGCTTTATAAAATGGAAATTCATTTGTAAGCTTATGACAGCGGGGACTCATTCTGCTTGAATTTTGTGGTCATTGGTAACATCAAGGAAATCCATAGTTGGCACCACCTTATAATATGGTTACATGAAGAATTGGTTTTTAAAAACAAGTGTAACACAGAGTTAAGGGAAGATGAAGGGAAAAAAAGAAAACAAAAGTCCTATAGCATTTCTGGTCTTCTGAAGGTGAAATGCTGGTGCAATATCCAAATGTTATTGTAGCGATAACTCCCCGCAAGAAGCCGCTGGCCCGGTCCACATCTAGTGGGTCTAGGGGTTGATTTCAAGCTGCGCCCATTAGCACTAACCGCCCACTTCAGGTGCCCATAAATTGATGTCCACTTCAGTAGTATGATGCTAATTGAACATTTTATTGAACATCTTTTGTGGGAGAGAGGGTATAGGGGTTCTAGGTGTCTAGGGGTAACCATCAGAAGCTCCAGACTCACCGGACCTTGTAAGAGTAGCAATGCAGATCCACAATCCAGGAAAGAAACACTGACCCTGCTCTGAAGTCCACATAGATCCAGGGCAGTTCAAGAGCCTGCACTGGTCCTGGTTCTTTTCCTCTTTCCATCTCTCAGGCCTCCTCCATGTTGGAGACCTCAGGGAAACCTCTTTCCTCACTTCAGCCTATGCCCACCCCCAGGCCTTGGCCTAGCCTGGGGGCAGGCGGAGGGGACCCAGCCCTAATCCAAGGCTGGTCCAGGCAAGAGAGAGTGCACATGGCAGCTCCCACCCATATATGTACACTATCCCAGCAGGCACCACTGACTGTAAGAAGCCCAGTGATTGGCTGCTGTACTGTACACATATTACAGTGTCCACCATTGGCTGTCCCACAATATAACAGAGTCACACTCCGCCCAGGGGGGTACAGGCAAGGCTAGACAGCTGGGATTAACCATGTAATCGCCACTACAATCCAGCCAGGCTGTCTACAGCCCTGGCTATCACTAAATAGCCCTGGCTATCACTAAATGCATAGTAGTCACATCACAAAAGGCGATGGGCGCTACATTATTTTTTAGCATTTAAATTAGGGATTGTATAAAATTAATATAAAAATACCTGAAAAAATAAGCTTCCCAAATAAGTACATTTCCAGTCCCGAAAGTTTAATAACAAGTACTCTGGACTTAACCCCTAACCCTTAATGTCAAGTAAAGTGTATGGTTTTAGTCGAGTAGTGAGTGGGAACTGTTAGAATCCAGTCTGTTTTTTCGCTTGCTTGATTTACCCTCTCTCTATTTATCCTGGTGACCATTGCTACCAAGACCGAAAATGTTGGGAGATCCAAAATGTTACAGTTGTTACTAGAACAAAGGGCAGGGCAATGTTTCCAAAGAGAACACTTGTTATAGTGACAACTTTATAGGGGGTGAATTCCTGTTGTATCTCCGGAAAAGGAAGTGAAGAGATATCTTCGCCAAAGGATACAGAGAGCAACAATTAAAGTTTGTCCCTTTTAGTTTGTTAAATATACTATGGAAAGTGTTTTGCTGCATCTGTTTAGAAATGCCTGTAAAAGCTTTTAGAAATCTTGTCAACTGCCCCACTGCAAGGGTAGTTTTTTTGGGGGGGTTTTGTTTTTTTGTTTGTTTTGTTTTTTCTATTTTTATATGCAGATAGTCTTTAAACCTTAACATGAACACACTTAGCCCAACTCCCCCTAATCTTATCAATTATCCTAATGAGAGGTGCACCGAATTGAAAATTTCAAAAACGAAACCGAAATAAAAAAAATGTCAGGCCAAAACCGAAAATGTTTTTTTTATTTTATCTTTTTCAAATTGTTTTTATATTTTATTTTTATTTATTTTTTATAAACTTTTTAATTGTTTTATATTCATTTTTATTAAATATTTTTACTTTACTTTTAGGGGCTTCGGGGGAACTATTAGGGGTCAAAACAGACCCCTGATATTTCTCTTTTTAAAATAGAAAAAGAGATTGAGGACACAGAGTTCTCAATCTCTTTTTCTGTATCCCCTGTTATCAATGAACAGGAATCCTCTATACTGAGTTTTGCTCATCATTTACAACTTGAGGACAGAGTATGTTTACTATAACCACAATCATGAATGAACAGGAGGTGATGTAGATCACTTCCCATTGATTCATAATTGGGGACACGGTAAATATACTATGTCTTCAATTATTTACAAACACTCAACGATCACTGAGTGTTTGTACCTCGCTCTGCTTCCTGGCACGCTGTCACAAGAGGCTGTGTGAGCGGAGCTCAGCTTGCTGTGACAGTGCTGGCTGTCTCCGCCCACACTGCTCTCCTCTGATCTGTAACAGAACGCTGAGCGGTGCGGGGAGGAGGGACGCCGGCCGCTGATGGCGCTCTCCTCCCGCAGCGCTCGGCCGTCTGTGACAGTTTTTCTCCTCCACACTGGCGCACAGAGCAGCGCCCAGCGAGGAGGAGAGAAAGAATGGATGCACCGCTGTATCGGCCAGAAAATGGCACTTCCGCCATTATCCCAAAAGTGCAATTTTCAGCCGATATATCGGTGCATCCCTAATCCCAATTAAACGAACTATCAAGGCCATTAAGTCAGAATGCTTTCACACCTATTATGAATCCCTCTACAACTTACCTTTTCTAAGATTGCTGAAAACTATTGGTCCATGTGATAAGGTAGTTCTAAATAATATGTGTTGTAAATTGAATTCTGATTATTAAACAGTCAAAACATACCCACCATTAATGAAAGCAACAGCATTTTATGGGTGTGTTCTTTTTTTTTTTTTATTACCAAGTAGCAGTCAAGCTGCATTTGAATTGGAAATGGAGTCGCAAACATTTAAGGCAAATCTTTTGTCAGCCATGTCATATGTGTCAAGAAGATTTGCCAAGTTACAATAACGGAACACTAGCAATCCTAAAGAGGCTCTGTTGTGGGGCCATGGCCAAGCTCTGACATTCCTCTGTCTCTCATCAGCAATCTGGTAAGGGGTGAAGGTGAAGAGGTTCCTTGGGGGCTCTCACTGGCAAGGAGATTGAGCTCCCCAGTGACAGCATGGCTCCCAGGGTGCACAACACCAGAGCAGCGGGAAGATATACAGTCCAGCGATCTCCAGCCACATGACAGCCAGTCGGTTGACAACAGGAGCTGCAGCAGGCCAGGACCCTAGACCTCTCTATCTCATCTAGGGGCTCCCCCACTGCACAGGTACTCCTTAACACCATTCCTCCTCTGAGTTCTCCTTCCTCCCATGGGCTCTTGTCCACCCTCACCAGCTACCTCCACTTCGACAGTTACAGCAGCCTAGTTTTCTGTTTCAGAAATGTATAAAGCTGTACAAACCTGCATTCCTCTCTCACAAGCAAAGTAGATGAAATGAAAACTGGCTTTGCCTTTCTCAGACAAGATATGAATTGCATGAGAGAAGGCACTACAATGTTGGAAAGGTGGGTTAGCGAATTTGAGGACACTTGCCTTCCAGTCATTAATACACTGACATTTACAGCGCAAAATTGCTGCAGCAGAAACCAAAGCTGAAGACACAGAGAATCGCCTTTAGTGCAATAGTATAAGAATACTGGGACTGCTAGAAAAATCTGAAGGCTCTAAACCTGTGATTTTTTATTGAAATTAGTGTAATTTCAACATCGATCCGCAGTTTTTTCCATTAGCTTTGTGGCAGAGCAAACTCACAAGGTTCCAACCCAACTCCCACCACTGGGTTCTCTTCCAAGGCCTTGTGATGATTTCCCTCGGGGCCGGGCCTCCTCGGTCCTGCTGGCTTGTGTGGCGGCTGCTCCGCGTTCCACTGTGGAGCGCAGACGCTGATCGACTTCCGGGTTGTGACGAGCGGCCTGCGTTCCACGCTGGAACGCGGAAGTCACATGTTCCGGCCGGCGTCTCCTCCCACCTCCTGGGGCTATTTAAAGCCCCAGCTCTGTCAGCATGGCGTTCAACAATTGCCTCTGAACGCCTGCTGACATATTGAACCCTGAAGAAAAGACAGAGTCTCCTCACTCTCTAAGGATCATCCTCCGGTGGGACCCACACCCTGCACCTTCGCTGCTCTGCCGACCTTCAAACAGCAAGTATAGCTCCGCTGGGAGCCTGTTACAAACTGTCAGCTACTTTGATGAATTCACTGCTGTGCTACTGCTGTTACTGATACCATTGTGGGGAGATTCTACAGTTGTTCGTTCAGGAGGTCTGCCTAAACCATATTGCTTTACCTAGAAGATTACCTACCGTTTAACCCGATACTACACCGTTGCCTGGGCTATGAGGGAATAGCCCATCTATTAATACACGTTTAACATTGGCTGTGATGCAAGAGTCTCAAACTCCCCCTTGAGACTGGGAGTGACGCCTGAGACTCACGACTGAGAAGCCATTACCTCCATACACGCCCTCACTCCCTCTCCGCAGTTGCGCTCCAGTGCGACCCACTACAGTAGACGTTACAGGCCTATAATCCTTAAGCTCAGCAACAGGGACAGAGACGCTTTCCTGAAGAAGGCTAGATAGTTTTCACTGTTGCAATTCAATGCAGCGACAATGTCTATTTACTTTGACTACTCTACCAGGCCAGAACCAAGTTTATTGAAGCCAGAAAATTCCTTCACCAGAGAAATATTCTGTACTCTATGCTATTTCTAACTTGTCTCTGCGTGCAATGAGAGGGTAAGACGCATTTCTTTACCATAGCAGAAGAGAACGTTCACTGGCTAAACAAAAACAAACACTGCTATTGTAAAGTCAAAACAAAAACACTCGGAAGGTTAGAAACTGTTTAAAGATCAATGCAATCTTAAAACCTTTATGCTCAGAACTAAACAGTGCCGAACCTTATATAACAAGTATAAGCAAATGAACAGTCTGAATAAAGTGGCAAGTTAATTCTGTCAAACAAAAGAAAGTCCCAAATAAAGTCCAATAGAAAAAATATGTTTATCAATCCTTACGTTTTTTTTGAAACAACCTTCTTATGTGTTTACCCAGTGTCACAGATGTCTAAAAATAGACTTGTTTCTCAATCATAATGAGATTGAGATAATGATAGAGTTTGACTCTATCTTCTACAAGTCTACAGTATCATTTACTCAGCAGGACCTGAATGACTTCACAGATAACTTCCAATTCCTAACACTCAAAGCACTTACTAAGATAACCCGTTTATAGAGGATGAACACTAAAACTGCCATTCAATCCTTTCTGGGGATGAAAACCCTGGCGGCCTTCCCGTACAGTGACATAATTATAATTTAGACACCTGGTAAAAATGTGAAAATTGTGTGACTCATACCATTCTATATAACAGCCTGATTGCAAAGTCAAGATTTTAGTCTAACATCTAGCCACACAATAGTTTGGATCCTAGTGGACCCAGACCAGATGGACTTTATGCCTGGAAAACATAACTTTACAAAAACTATGTCTGCCTAACTTAAAATGTGGCAATCCCTTCCAATAAGTCTGATAGGGCATATAAACCTTCCTCCCAAAGTTCTTGTCTAAAGGTCCCCACACACCTTACGATAATCGTACGATAATCGCGGGAAATCCCGCGATTGTACGATTATCGTAAGGTGTGTGGAAGCCGTGCGACCTCTACTACTGTAAGGTCGCACAACTTTTAACTTACGGACATGTTCGAAAACCCGCCGAGCATCGTACGATGTTCGGCGGGTTTGTGGCATGTTCGTACGATAAAAGCCGCACACTGCCCGTTCGGCATTGCGGTAATCGGAAGCCCGCCCCTCAGGGGGCGTGGCTTGCGATCATCGCACGTACGATCTGCCTATGCAAGATAGGCAGATCGTACGTTTTTTTAAGTACCTTACAACCATCGCAAGACAAAAGTCTTGTGATGGTTGTAAGGTGTGTGCCCAGCCTTACATTCAGCCCTGATGTACATTCCAAACAAACACATTTAATCCATACACTCTACTTTTTTTGTTTATCTGGAATGATAAAGTGTCCCATATTAACAGAATCAGTTTACCATAAGTAATGGTTGGCCTATCAGTACCTAATTTTGGCAGTTCAGCTGACATGGTAATAACTGGCTCAATCCCCCAGTAGAAAACACAGCTAATGTTCTGGCTTTTCACGGCTCATATGAAGGCCTAAAAATCAACTAATCAAACTCCCCTGACATAACTGCAACACAAATTCACTACTACGTGTAGGGGTGATATAGCATACAGCCAAAAGCTTGCGCAACAATACAGATGTACATATGTCTAAAAATACTCCTTTATAAGTATATACGTTTTATGATCAGGATACCTTTATTTCTTTTGAACACCAGAAAAATAACTTTGAACGGGTAACAGTTACTTTTACAGGTATCTCACTCTTTGCCATGCTGTTCAGGCCCAGCTGGGAACACAAACCCTAAAAACACTGATCTTTTCTCTTGAAAGTATCCAAAGCACAATGCCTATCCCTAAACAATTGACAAACCTATACTCTTTTCTCCAACAACTGACCCCTGCTGTCTTTGAGAAAACCTGGTCGAAGTGGGCTTTCCATCCTTAGGAGGACTTTGAGGATGTAGAGAAAACATTTATCTCAACAAATGTCAGTACACAGGATCTTTGCTTGCAGATTTACTTTATCCACAGACTATACTATATCCCTTACAAAATGCAAAAACTGTTAGCCAGGCCCATTGTTGACATGGCTGTACAAAACCAGAAGATGTTTTGCATGTCTTGTGGTGTTCAAGAAAACCTTACTGGCAACAAACACATCAGCTCTTTACACTTTGGCTTTGATCTACTTCACCTCCCAGAATTCTAACTCTTTGCTGTATTACCAAGTCATGTAATGGGTTAAACACCTCAAACAGCTAATACCGATACAGGTGTTTTGTGCCAGAAAGGTAATCTTACCAAATGGAAGGACCCAACAACTCCTAAAGTAAAAAAAAAAGTTTTTACTCTTATCTCAGATATTTTACCTAAATAAAAACAACTTTTATATTAATCCCACATTCCCAAATAAGTTTAAAATTTTTTTTAGGGGCCTAGGTTTGTGGGCCACCTTGGTATAAGTTTTGAACTAACTTCAGAAGGGCTTCGTACTAAGAATTGCTGAATGTTTGTTAATGTATTTCAGCCTTCTTGTAATATTTTTTTTTTGGGGGGGGGTAGGCAGGCTCCATTGTGTAAATGTGATAGTGCTTGAAAAAAACATGTCCACACAGCAGACTGTTGTTTCATCATCCAACTTTGTTAACCTGGTTTCTTTTGATTTATACTGCAAATATTAATAAATAAAACACCATTGTCGTACTTTACCAAATCCTGACCCAACTTCCAAGTCATATCCATTCCATTGGGATCCTGATCCGGTCCTCTGGTCATACCTCATCCAGTGTGATCTAGTGTGGTTCCTAGCCCACAGATCCAGCTCCCTGGATGTGTAGGCTGGGGCCTACACTTCTTAGGTACACCTACTGCCTTTCCTTGGCTATGGCTTACAGTGTAGCTGGAGGGTTAACATAAGCACAGTGGACACATTGACACTATCTATTGACCACCGATATTACAGGGCTAGTCTCGCAATGACCACCAACATAAGGGGACAGTAGTTTTTTCTGCTTTTGTCTCTTTTCTGACATTTCATGATTATTACTGAACATACAGTACGTTTGTTGCATGCAATAGGGGCATATCCAATATTCTTTCATTCATGGTTCTATCTACAGCATAGTGATTACTGTTTTGTACTAGGAGCTGTAAATAAACACTGCCTTGAAAAAAAAAAAGTCACCACCTGGATTTAGCTAAGCAAACATGTATGAGCATTCCATTGGATAATTACTAGGTTCAGCAACATTATGTCCCTAGCTGCCTACCTGAATATACTAAATGACCAGGTTTTTCCATCAATGGATTTTATCTTCCCTGATGGTACATTGGGCATATTCCAGGATTCATCGGGCTCAAATTGTGAAAGGGTGGTTCGGAGAGCATGAGACATAATTTTCACACGGAGATTTGCCACCGCAGAGTCCAGAACCTAAACCCATTGACAATCTTTGGGATGTGCTGGAGAAGACTTTACACAGTAGTCCGACTCTCGCAGCATCACTACAAGATGTTGGTGAAAAATGAATGCAATTCTGGATGGAAATAAATGTTGTGACATTGAGTAAGCTTATTGAAATGATGCCGCAGCAAATGTGTGCCGTAAGGAAAGCTAAAGGCGGTCCAATTAAATATTAGAGTGTGTGACTTTTTTGCCTATGCAGTGTATTTTCTAGCAGGGGTTCCCTGAGACCTGAACATTATTTAAAAGGTTCCTGTGTGTTATAAAGGTGATAAAGGCTGATCTTGAGTGTAATGTTTAATCCTTGGTGTCCAACCCATGGTCCCACGTTACTCACGTTACATCATATGTGAATGTGCTACATCCTTTCCTAAATATAATTTTGACTTCCCCAACTGGGCGTTTAATGTCACAGTTCCAGCAGACACCATTTATGCCAGCCATTCGCTTACCTGCTTGGGGAGAATCTGGGATTTAGTGGCTCCTAGGATCGTAATAGCATCATGATGAGTGTAATAGCTAGCAGGTGCAAGTAAATACCAGGATGGAGGTTCAACTGCAGATGCATGCTATTACATATATTGGCCAGAACCCCCTCCTCTGTACTCACCAACTGCTATTTTCCTATCCTGTGTGGGAACTTCAGTGGCTTATAGAGATTGTCATTAGAGCTGTATGGAGGTTGCCAATGCTGGCCTCCTGAAAATGCTATCTGCTTGAGGTTCAATATTTTCCCGTCACTGTCTGGGACTAGTAAGCTGTAAATGGGTGTAAACAAGGGCCCCAATTCCTTTATTCATGATAGCCAGTGGAATCAGCAATGTTAGGCTACATAAGTCTCTCTGGTAGATTTTCTTTGCAGCAGCGTTTCTCAACCTTTTTTCAGTCATGGCACCCTTAAAAATTATGCAACATCTTGACTCAAGTCTAAAATGTAAGGGGGGATTCCATGCAAAAAACACATAGAAAAAAAGGTCCTCCCAAATCAAGAGTCCCACTTCGAATCAGAATTCTCCCTTCCACATCAGAGTTCACCCTTACATCAGTAGCTCCTGTTCACATTAGAAGCCCCCTCTGTTCATATCGGAGTCCCCCCTCCCCACGAGAAGCCCCCATCTCACATCAGAAACTCAATTTATTTCAGAGCCCCCCTTTCATATCAAAATCCCTCCTTTTAGATCAGAGTTCTCCATTCACATCAGAGTCCTACCGTCACAAAATTTCAAGGCACTTCCGACGAAGCCAGAAGGTGTGTTACAGTACCCAGTTTGAGAAAGGTTGTTTTAAGGGTATAGTTCCCGTACAAAGCATAACGAAGATGGTGGGGCTTGGCCACGTAATGGGAAGGGGTGGATCAGGTCCCTGTAAGAAAATTTCGTTTTCTAAATTGTTTAAAATGGTTGACAGGTTCACTTGGCAAAAGGTCTTTGTCTTTGCCATCAACTTTCTAGAGCCCACCCATACAGCTGTGTCACATATCTCAGTCTGTATACTTTCCAAAAATAATCTAAAAGGTTTGTTTTTCACAACATTTTTATCATCCTTTGATAAGTACATAATGATGTATTTTCAATACATATTATAAAGTAATATATAGGATGTGAATTAATGTAACCCGCTCAGAAAAATGGATCAGACTTTTCATAGTGTTTAATGATTAGCACATTTTATTCCAGATGGCAAGAGGATTATGATTATTTTTGAACATTAAGGTTTTTATTTTGCAAATATGTTATATGCATAACAACGCCTGCTGTCCCACTTTTTCCATGGTTTACTGGGTTGGATGGAATGTGGGAAATACAACATGCAAACTATTTCATTTATAGGTCATTTAGCTATTTAGCATCTTTGGTGGTTCCAGTTATTGTTGAAATATTTTAAGTCCATCAGAATTTTGTAAACAAGTGGTAAAGTTGAATTAAAGTGTATCTAAACCCAAAAACAAACATTTTATATATAACAGCTTACCAGTTATATGTAATGACTGCAATAGTTTTATTTTTTAGGATTTTTTCCTTTATAGTCTCCTGGTAATGTTGAGACTAACATACTTCCTGTTCTAGAGTGGCTACACATACCCACGCCACTATATCTATAGAGGGAGACATGGTTGTCATTAGGTTGGCCTCCTGATTTGGAAAGATTATAAGGAAGATACGATTGTTTGTACTTTAATTTCAGCTCACAGGAAGTGACAAAGACACTGCATTTCTTACATGGTAAGCCCTCAAGGGCAGGGCCCTCCTTACCATCTTTTCTTGAATTATATTGTAATTGGAATGTCTTCCTTATATTGTAAAGCGCTGTGCAAACTGTTGCACTCTATAACTCTATAACGCTCTGGCGCTCTATAACTCCTGTATAATAATAATAATTTCTGCCAAGATTAACAGGTATTTTCTGTGCTTGCTGAAAATGTTCTTAGCCTAAAAAAAGAAAACAAATGCAGCCAGCATTAGGGACTGGTAATCTGCATAATATAACATGTTTGTTCTTGGGCTTACATATCCTTTAAGGTGTTGTAAGATTAACCTCAAAGCTTTGTTTTGAAGTGGTATAATATTGACCTTAAAGTACACCTGTGCCCAGACTGGACATTAAACTATCTACATATCTCTAGCAAGCAGTAAAACAGCTTTCAAACAAGTCCTCATTGACCTCTGTAGCTGCTTGTACTGTGAAGTAATTAATTCTCAGCGATCCTCAAAGAACAAAAGAAAGTAGGATTTCGGTTGGGTTCTAACAAGTTAGAATCCCCTGCTGTGTGTTTACATTCCGAGGCTGGCCGGCTGCCAAGATCTGCTCCAGTAGAAAAAAATTAGATTTCTGTGCCCCTGTTGTAAGCTTTAAAAATGAATTATTCTACAATACCAATAGATACAGAGGTGAATGTGTTTTTTTAAGTTCCTTTACTGCTTGTTAAGAATATTTAGATGTTTATCATTCGCGGTCCGGGCACAGGTTCCCTTTAAAGAACAAATAATGAATAAAGCTAAACTACACTCTTACCTTTGTTTTTGCACTGTTGTACCGGCTCCTCTCCTGTACTGAAATTGTGTACTCTGATTTCACTGCATACTGTCAGCTTCTCAGAATGTCCATTAGAAGCTACCTCAAGTCCACCTCATTTTTTGCGGGAGGATGTCCAGCATCATCTAGCTGTTATCTCTTCAGCCTGACTGTCCCTGGCCCACCCATTTCATTCATTGGATTTCAGTACTTTTGATCATGAAGGCTCAGCATCACATGTGGAAATTACCCACACAGGTCTACATGCAAATACAGCCTGCATAGGAACCTCCACCCATCAAGGCATTTTGATATTTGCATAGCTCCTCCCAAGAGCCAGCCCATTGTTTGCATCAGCTCTATTGAGAGGAGTACTGAGGGAGGGTGCTATGATGTCTTCCGGAAGCTATGTACATCATGTCGCTGGCCTTTCCCACCACCATGTTCCACAAATCTGTTTGCAGTGCACAAAGAAGCTCAGAGTTCTAGTGATGAAGTCACTGAGTCTAAAATAAGATATTTAATGAAAATGGAAAGGTTTTATTTAATTTTTATTAGCGTGTTGATCAGGGAGGAAAGGAGGAACCAGGAAATGCATAATATCAGCTGAATAAACTTCAGCGTAATAACTTAATGTATGCTGAACTATAGATACATAAAATACACAAATTAATGCAGGTCTATATTTATTAATGCATCATTAAATGTATGTATTAAATGCAAGCAATGTAAGTTCCTGAATTTGGATTGGTATCAGCCTTATGCAGCCCCTGTACAACAAAGCTCAAACTAGGAGAGGAAGAAGCAACACAAGGAGCCAATCAGTTCATGTGCTGAAAAGGAGCATGCTGAATGGAGGAGAAGGCAGAATGATAGCGAGCTGAGTATATTACTGCTTCTCCCTACACTGTACTAGACATGTAAGCCAGCAAAAAAAATAGTTTAATTTAATTTTGGATTTTTAGTTTTTTCGGGATTCGGGTCCAAAAGTCAATTCGGTTCGCGAGTGGGATTCGGACTAATCCAAATTTTTGTTAATTTCGGATGTAGAAGTATTTACGAACTCATATTCATTGCAGCAAAGTGACATTAGAGAAAATAAAAAAAAATAAGTCATATAAAACAAATGAAGCAATATAAAAACTTGGGTCCCTTTCCCTTTCCCTTTCCAATTGATACCAGACCCTTTAGGCCTTGTGGAAATGTTAGGGGGGACCCCTGATGCCAAAAAGAATTAAGAAAAAAAACGTTGGCTCCCCCACAAAGTCAAACCAGACCCTTCCCCACAACCCTGGTCCGGTGGTTGTGGTGGTCTGTGGGCACTCTTGAATGCCATTCGGATCTGGGAGTCTCAGCCAACCAAGTTGTATTATGACACCTCGGCTCCCAGACCCGAATGGCATTTGGGAGCTCACGAATGCAATTCGGGCCTGGGAGCCGAGGTGTCATAATACAACTCGGTCGGCTGAGGCTCCCAGACCCGAATGGTATTCAGGAGCTCATGAGTTGCATTCGGGAACTCCCGAATGCCTTTCGGAAATACTTTGTTGTTATATGACAGCTGGTCTAGAATGTCAAAAAATTGGTGGATCAAGCCCCATTGTTTACATTTGGGCTTTATGAAAGGGGGTACCCAGATGCAAATAAGCCCCCCTGCCTGCAGACCCTCACAACCATCTTGCCAGGGTTGTAGGGAAGAGGCCCTTGTCCTCAGCACCATGAGGACAAGGTACTTTTCCAGGGGACCACTCAAACATCCCTCCACTTTCTTGCCCTGCCAGGCCAGTGCACGGATTAAGGGTCTGGTTTGGAATGGGTTTTTTTTTCTTAATTTATTTGCCTTTGGGGGTCCCCCTTAAAATCCCCACTAGACCTAAAGGGTCTGGTATGACTTTTTGTACCCCCTAAACATTCCTATCAGGGTCTGGTATCAATTGGGGGGCCCACTTTTTTTTTTTTAAAGTTGATGTTTAACAAAAAAAGTTTATTTGGAAAGAAATTAGGATGCATCTGAAATGTTACTTTTTGGGGAATTCGTATTAGATCGGATTCATTCAAATTTAATTTGGAAATTCGAATGCATTTACATGTCCGAATTTCCAAAAATATGTCCGAATCTCAATTCGGAATGAAACGAATTGCACATGTCTACGCTATACAGTCACAGGGTGGAGTAGGTCCAGGACCCAGAGGAAGTGAGTTAAATGACTTTGGCCAACAAATTAAAGACATCCAATAACTAAAAAGAAGAACTGCATGGGAGAGCTCTGGATTAACAGTGGATATAGCAAACAACAAAGCTGCTTATTTATTAATTTAATGGGTTATACATATTTATCTTGATATTTTTGGTTTGAGTACTTCTTTTAAAAAAAAATCATAAATGAGAAAATAACTTAATCTCATTGCAGAAAAAGATATGTATTTTATTGTTGTGGACAGAATTTTTGATCCTAATGAGATCTGCAGTTTGTACCTGCTATAACTACAAAAAAATGCAATATTCAGTCACTCTGGTTTATATATTGAACATTGTATATTTATTTCCTATTTTACTTTCTTTTTTTATGAGCTTCTATACAGTAGACCTATACTGAGAGAAATACGTGGGCTATCATTACTTACCTCTCCTCCTAAAAATTCTAGTTTCCTCCCTGTCATACTGATCCTATTGCTTTAGTTCTTTGAGTTGTTGACTTGAAACAAGTATGCAGATAAGGAGATCTAATTATACCTTCCGCATGTTGCTCTTGTGGAGCAGTGTCTCTTTTGAGCAAGGGGTCTATGGTAATCTACCAATACACAGCCACAAAGGTGGCACAAGGTTTGGAGAACTGTATTAGTTGTCTTGGTTCAGCAGGCTGTGTTGTCATGATAGTAATTTTTGAGGGTTCTTGTGTTTAGTTTTGTGACAATACAACTCGGTCGGCTGAGGCTCCCAGACCCGAATGGTATTCAGGAGCTCATGAGTTGCATTCGGGAACTCCCGAATGCCTTTCGGAAATACTTTGTTGTTATATGACAGCTGGTCTAGAATGTCAAAAAATTGGTGGATCAAGCCCCATTGTTTACATTTGGGCTTTATGAAAGGGGGTACCCAGATGCAAATAAGCCCCCCTGCCTGCAGACCCTCACAACCATCTTGCCAGGGTTGTAGGGAAGAGGCCCTTGTCCTCAGCACCATGAGGACAAGGTACTTTTCCAGGGGACCACTCAAACATCCCTCCACTTTCTTGCCCTGCCAGGCCAGTGCACGGATTAAGGGTCTGGTTTGGAATGGGTTTTTTTTTCTTAATTTATTTGCCTTTGGGGGTCCCCCTTAAAATCCCCACTAGACCTAAAGGGTCTGGTATGACTTTTTGTACCCCCTAAACATTCCTATCAGGGTCTGGTATCAATTGGGGGGCCCACTTTTTTTTTTTTAAAGTTGATGTTTAACAAAAAAAGTTTATTTGGAAAGAAATTAGGATGCATCTGAAATGTTAATTTTTGGGGAATTCGTATTAGATCGGATTCATTCAAATTTAATTTGGAAATTCGAATGCATTTACATGTCCGAATTTCCAAAAATATGTCCGAATCTCAATTCGGAATGAAACGAATTGCACATGTCTACGCTATACAGTCACAGGGTGGAGTAGGTCCAGGACCCAGAGGAAGTGAGTTAAATGACTTTGGCCAACAAATTAAAGACATCCAATAACTAAAAAGAAGAACTGCATGGGAGAGCTCTGGATTAACAGTGGATATAGCAAACAACAAAGCTGCTTATTTATTAATTTAATGGGTTATACATATTTATCTTGATATTTTTGGTTTGAGTACTTCTTTTAAAAAAAAATCATAAATGAGAAAATAACTTAATCTCATTGCAGAAAAAGATATGTATTTTATTGTTGTGGACAGAATTTTTGATCCTAATGAGATCTGCAGTTTGTACCTGCTATAACTACAAAAAAATGCAATATTCAGTCACTCTGGTTTATATATTGAACATTGTATATTTATTTCCTATTTTACTTTCTTTTTTTATGAGCTTCTATACAGTAGACCTATACTGAGAGAAATACGTGGGCTATCATTACTTACCTCTCCTCCTAAAAATTCTAGTTTCCTCCCTGTCATACTGATCCTATTGCTTTAGTTCTTTGAGTTGTTGACTTGAAACAAGTATGCAGATAAGGAGATCTAATTATACCTTCCGCATGTTGCTCTTGTGGAGCAGTGTCTCTTTTGAGCAAGGGGTCTATGGTAATCTACCAATACACAGCCACAAAGGTGGCACAAGGTTTGGAGAACTGTATTAGTTGTCTTGGTTCAGCAGGCTGTGTTGTCATGATAGTAATTTTTGAGGGTTCTTGTGTTTAGTTTTGTGACTGGTAGTGCCAGCAGTACAACTACTACTACAAGTATTATACTGTTTTGTTATTAAATACTATTCAGTTTCCAGAGAACAAGTTATTGAGAAATGGAACATCGCTGGTATATTCACATTGAACTCATATGTTTTAAAGATGTTAGCTGCCATTGCAAAGTCTGTTCATCTTATATGACTTCTTAATCTTTGGCAGCTGGGCATTGAGCAATGGAGAGGATGTTTAAAGCCGCCTTGGCTCTTATACGTGGAAGATAATTACTGACGCACGGAAGTAGTTTGAAGTAGGAAAGAATGTAAAGGTCACTTAGGTAAGGGAAATTACTATGTCTTTTCAAGTGTGAATACCAAATAAAACGTAATTCACGTATTGTTGAGGGGCAAGAAGAAAAAGTAATAAAATATAAATTGAGCGTAGGATTTTCCAAAAGTAACTGATCATTATCATTTTGGTGGCCAAAACAGTGTGAGAGGGTTAACAGACCCTATTAGAGGACAGTAGAGAGGTACAATATAGATTTGGCCAGTGTTTTGAGAAAAGCCTCTTACAAGAAAAGGTTTCACTAAATTAAGAAACTGTGCCCATCTTTTGGTAAACAGTATGAGCTGCTTGGCAGACCCTATTAGAGGACAGTACATAGATACAAACTAGAAAATAAAATAAGTAAAAAAATTAAAAGACATAAGCTTAGCACACCTGATGTACCCACACACTAACCTGTCGTTGTTGCCATAGGTAGTGCACAAAACACACTATCAGCATACAGTGCTGAACATTCAAACAGGTCTTAATTATAATTCTGAATGACTCTAAACATTTTATCATTGAGGTAACTAGGTACAGCACCTATTTCCCCCTACCTGCCTCCTTTACAGCATTATGTTTATTGCTATAATGCAGTATAACAAAACTATTGGCAGACTTGGCAACATTTGTCACCAGCATGGAAAAACATAAGCTATCAACAGGATAGGTGGTAAAGGGAGATCCCTAATAGAGATACCTGTCCTGGGGACATTTGTCTGCCTACCAAAGGTGGGTTTCCTTCTCACATGAGGGAAATGTCCTCCACATGTGTCAACAGAACAAGAAGTAAGTGAAAATCTTACCAATAGGAATGCAGGGATTCGAGCCCTTGCCCATTTTCACCAAAATAAAAACGATCTGTTAAAATATCTGTTTCAGTTATTGCTTGAAATAAAACAATTAAAACAATTGATTTCCTCTGGCATGAAAAAGGGGGGTTTTAACATTTTTTAAAACTGGGGTTATCTCCTGTGAACGTAGGCAATTTCAATATTTGCTTTGACCCTTTTTCATCTAGTCTTCATTCACGTCTTGATTCCTTCAGATACTCCTATAGTAAGATTTCCACATCCATTGGATCTTTCAGTGAATGTGGCCTGTCTACCCCTCAGTTGGACTGCTTTTGGACTTCCCAAATGTCTCAGAAATACTACATTCATTCAATGGAAAATAAGATGTATGTACTTACTGTAAAATCTTTTTCTTAAAGTCCATTGAGAGGCACAGGTCCTGCACCTTTGTGTTATTGGCCTTATGTACTTCTTGTTCAAATAACTTAAGCATTAGGGTTGGAGACAAATAACTTAAGCATTAGGGTTGGAGACAGAGTTATACAGGAGCATTTTGTGCTTGCCAGTGTCCAAATCTCCTGAAGGTGGCAATATAACCCAAAATGCCTAAGAATTACTATATCCGTGTGTCTAAAGCAAGCAAAATACTTTCTTGTATTAAGAGGGGTATAGACTCCAGAGACAGGGTCCCTTCATCAGGCATAGCAATGCCTGATGAAGGGACCCTGTGTGGCCCCGAAAGCGCTTGTATAACTGACATGAGTTTGCAATAAAATCTACGAACTTTGATCCTATAAGGATTTGGTGTGCTGGTGACGTTTCTGCAATTATCTGTATTTGGCGGCGCCATCCGCAGTCATTCCGAGCACCCCTCCCCGATCACGGGGTCATACCGCTAAGGAGTGCAACTAGCCTTTTCTTTTTTCTTAGATACATAATCCTGCCCCTGTACAAAGCATTAGTAAGACCTCATCTGGAATATGCAGTTCAGTTTTGCCCACCAGTTTACAAAAAGGATATTGTGGAACTGGAGAAAGTGCAGCGAAGGGCGACTAAACTCATAAGAGGCATGGAGGAGCTCAACTATGAGGAAAGATTAGCTGACCTAAATTTGTTCTCTCTGCAGAAGAGGCGACTAAGGGGGGACATGATCACCATGTATAAATACATAAATGGTCAATATAAAGAGCTTGGTGCCAAATTATTCACGTTAAGGTCATTGCAAAGGACAAGGGGGCACTCTTTGCGTCTGGAGGAAAAGAGGTTTAACCTTTGCATAAGGAAAGGATTCTTCACAGTTAGAGCTGTGAAAATGTGGAATAGACTCCCCAGGAGCTAGTTCTAGCTAGCTCGGTTAATTGTTTAAACAAATATCTGGATGTATTCCTAAATGGAATTTTTTTTCCCCTGTTGAAGAAAATTGAACCATGCTTTTATAGGGTTTTTTTTTGCCTTCCTCTGGATCAACATTGGGTAATTGTGGGCATAGTATATGTCCCTCAATAGACTAGAAAAGGATTTTGCAGTAAATACATAAATCCAATTATTTTAGGTATAGTGGCCCTTTAATGTGAGAGTTGTATAAGTTTTAAGATAACTTTGATTCATTGTGTAATTGCAATTACAATGATGTCATATAACCAGTTTTTTACAGTGTTTCCAGTGAGTAAAAAGACATTGAAAACTGCCAGGAGCGGAAACAAAATATAATAGGAATTTTGTGGAAAGGGAAAAATCATAGGCAACAAGATAATGATTGCTCTGAGAAAATAAGGTGGAGTTACAAACGAGTACATAATTAAGAGTTACACTAAACATGAAACTAAAATATTGGTAACAGTTAACAGCCGTGAGAACATGCAAGAAAGCACATAATATTCGGCTATATGTCATCACAAAATTATAGCTAGGATACTAGTTTGTCATATCAATATATAGAAGATGAATATGAAATATGTTCTTGGATTCTTTGCAATGCAGTCAGATCACGCACTATAACATCTACATACAGAACTAGACAACATTTAGTTTGCTAAAGCACTATGTAACATAAGCAGCTGTCATTTTTTTCCATTAAATTCTTCTCCCAGCGTTCATTGGAGAAGTCTTCAACTTCTGAGTATATGCACCTGTCTTACAAGGTTGAACACTAGGCAAAAATGAAAGGCACAGCCTCAACAAGTGGCTATACCCTGCATATACCAGGCAAGCTTGCTACAGCTAAGAGTCCTTAGGAGGTAGGCTGTATCTCTGCTGGATCAACACATTGAAGCTGAAGATTCTATCAACAGCTGATGGCAGTGTTATACTGGCCTCCAGATCCTGGACATTCACCCAGCGTTATGCTAAGACATACAGTAGTTCCTGCAGTCATGAATACTCAGTGTCCTCTTTCCACTCTGCCAGATGTTTGTCTCAGTAACTAATATTTAATCCTGCTTCACAGTCTCTGACTTTAATGGCATTTTGGAAGCATTTATCTCTACTATGTTTGTAAGCCTCGTTCTTGCTGGCTGTATTGCTGCACCTGAAAGGCCTTCTTCAGATGGTGTGGGGCTCTTATTTGTAACTCTAGGACCTTCTCAGTAGCTCAGATTCTCAGTTTCCTCCAGTCTGGCATTGATCAGTGTCTAGAAGTACCATCATAGCTTTGGCTATTTTTTTTCACTTTTTTTTTACTTTTCAATCCTTAGGTGACACCTTTGTTGAAAGTGCCACTCATAAAGTTCCCATGGCCCCATAAGTTGTATTTTGTGTGTTAGAGCCCCCCATTTTGAGTCACTGATCAACGTCACTTCTATGGCCTAATTCCTGAAGGTGGCTTTCCTCATTGCCATCACTTCAACATAGAGGATATGGGAGCTGGTGTCTTCCATCCATTTATTCATCTTTCTTCCCATCTTAAAGAGATTGCTCTTCACTCCCTAAATGTAAGGTTTTTGTCAAAGTTTGGCTGCCCTTTAGAAGATGTCATCTTGAGGGGTCCCGTAAGGGATTTCCAGCATTTGGTGCAATTATCTCTTGCTGAACTTCCCAGATTATTTTGCAGGCTTTTTCTCTTTCCCAGGTGTGCAAGGTAGTTACATGATCTACAGTCTACACAATCTCTTACCGGTTGGTGTAATTTTTTTCCTTCCCCTCTTTTTGGGACTGCTTGTGGACATCCCATAGGTCAAAGACAATGCCCTTGAATGAATGGTGTATTAAACATGGATTTTTATACTCACTATGAAATCATTTTAGTAGAGTACGGGGAGAGTAATACCCCTGTTTTCCATTTTTACTATCTGTGTGGCTGATTTTCACTCAATTCCTGTCTGACAAAACTAAAAGAAAATAAAAAAAAACCCAGATAGCAGTAACAACTCAACAGAGGTTCTAATTCGTCCTCACTCTATACAAAACCTGAAAAAATGGATGGACATACACTTTAAGATGATTATGTGGAAGAATTTAGAAGCCACTAGATAGGAGTGTGCTTTTGAACGTAAAATGGAAAGAGGAACGTATACCCATAGGTCAAATAATGTGTCCCCAAATCAACTACTAGAAAAAATGTTTTACAATTAGTTTAACAATTTTACCCCCTTTGAGCTTGAAATGTGTCCAAATTTCTCGAACAAGGAGCATATACCCAGACATCAAAGACTGCATCCTCCTACTAACAAAAAGTTGTACAATGAGTAGTTACATTGATCTCCTCCAGTCTCTTTCCACCACTTCTTGTGTACATGTACTCTCCCCAGATGAACCATGCCTAAACAATACGAGTTGGCAAGTAGTCTTTACCAAGGGTGCATGTGACAGGGTAATAAAGCCAGGAGAATTAATTGTCCCCCCATAACAGACCTTACATGAGAGGATCATTAGGTATTCTGTTATTGAAGTTGCATATTTAAAAAGGTTTTAAACAACTTTCCGAATTAACAGGGCTATTCACTAAAGGGTGAAGAGTTTGGAGAAGGCAGGAGAAGTGAACAATCTAGGACAACATAGCTGAACTGGAAAGTGAGATGAATTGGAGAATTTTTCCAAATCGGCTATTTTGGCCTAGATTGTTCACTTCTCCTGCCTTCTCCAAACTCTTCACCCTTTTGTGAATAACCCTGTAAATAAAAATGTTAAAGCTTAATGATTGGGCTTAGAACTACTTTAGTGACAGATTCCCTATAAATAAACACAGTAATGAAGAAACGATGTAGAGCTGCAGACCTAAGGCTGGTAAAAGCTAAGAATGCCATGGCTGTCATGGTCAAAAGGCAATTTTTATAGTGACTCAAAATAGAGTGAAAAGAAAAAAAATTATCCTCCCTAGTATGAAGAAAATCACAATTATTATGGTAAATTTTTCTAACTAAACAATACAAATGAGCAAGCCTATAATGTGTGTTGACATTCCAGACAAGATAGGCTGGGAACACTTCAAACAGCATCAAAGGTAACTAAAGTTGCATGTATCTCACAAACAACTGATAGGGAACCAGAATTATGAAATCCAATCAAAGATGAATTATGAATGTTAGCTATGTGTTACTGCATGTTGATCTTTATTGATATGACAGTTACAGTACATCTGTGCCCCTTTCACTCATTCTACACTTTCCACATTTATGCTGAGAGCTGTAAAGAAAGGGCACCAATGGATGTATACAGGTGCTAAGGTGCAGTGTGCATGATCATATACTATATTTACTGAGTGGAAAAGTAAATTGTATCCACAGGGTGGCAGTAAAGGAAAACTAGGCTCTTTAAATCAACATAACTCTATATTATATACACTAGTAGTCAATGCTAAGGGGGGTATGTTAACTAATGGTTACATGATATATAAATTGCGTGCAAAGACTGTAGGCCGACCAGGATAAAAGCTTTGTTTTATAACATGACTGATGGAGCAAAAAATATTTTTTTAAAGTCTTCAGTGATACCTTTTATAACCTATGATATACATTTAAAACAAAAACATGCATGTTTATGCACACATTCAACGGAAATACAAACAAGCTGCTTAAAAGTACAGAGTATAAGATGTCTTTGTAACGGCCAAATTTGCTAAACTTGCAAGTAGATCGTAGCAATATTTATGTGGTTTGACCACCAATGTAGCAGATATTTCAGAGAAGCAAAATTGCTTATATAGAGAACAAGCAAGGTTACTATTATTGATAGTATCTGTTATACAAATGTACAAAGGTTTGTGAAAATAAAAATGCTACCGCAATAAAAGAAATACTTTATTACTTAGCTTAGACTCAGATAGCTGTAATAATAGTCTGAGTTATTTAAAGGAGGACTCCAAACAAAACACAAAATCCAGCAATAAACATATAAAGAAAAGCTATTTTCTACTGCCTGCTTTTTGTTTTTCAATGCAATATCTTGGGACAAAAAAAAAATAAATATTGGTTATGTAGCGTAATAGTATGGTGCTGGATGATGTCTTCCATTTGGACAACAAAGTAGCCAAGGAAAGCCAACTTCATCAAACAAGAATCCACCCAAGTGTGGTGTAAGTGTGAGCATTAACATGGCACAAAGTCTATGACCTTTTTTAGGGACCCCTTTAAAGAGGTGAGATTTTGCTATACTTCCACTCAGTTTCGCTCAATTGGTCACAGCTAATAGGGTGCAGAGCAACAAAGTTAAGAATTGAATCTAGACAAGAGATGATTCTGTAAGTAGGCAAAGCTCATTACAGGTGGCATTCAGTTACATCAAGTCATGCAGTAGACACATGAGCCACAGGATCAAAGGAAGCAGGACTGAGCTCAGCGACAAGGCAGGAGCAAGACCACAGTGGGGTAAGTCAAAACTCAGGAACAGAACATTGTAGTCCCACGATGGACTACAATTTCATGTTTAGTTTACTAATTTGTATTGAGATTGTAGTTCATCACAGGAGTGAGCTTGGAGCTGTGGCTACTGTACAACACACAAAGGGACGATGGGGAACAAAAGTAGCCACGCTCCAGAATGAAGGACAGTGTCAGCATGAGTTCACAGATGATTTAAGGATCTAAAGCTGAGTGATACACAAATAAGGTACATTTTAGTTAATAGTTAAGGTACTTGAATGCATTTTCAAGATTGAATGCCTGAGTTTAGTTTCATGTTAAGTGTTCTCAAGGAATTAACCCTTAGCAGCCAATCAGGAATATTATTTTACCTATTTGACTTTTTGCTCTGAAATCTTACTGGTCAGTAAGGGTTACTGTAGCTTACATGTTATTATTATATTATTGTATTTCACTAATGAATAACCTTTGTGGCATATTACATTAAGTGATGTAAATTTAAATATAATCGTACTGTGTACATGTATGGTTAAAACAGGAGTTTTGAAAATTGTATACATTGCTATTAACCTTGTTTTCCCAGAGCTGCACCAGCAATACCACAATGCTGCAAACATAAAAGAGTTTCAATATAAATAGTTTGTACCTATGTTTTCTTCTACATTGAAGCCACAGGCAGCTATTTATTCTTCCATCATGGCCCAGTTTAGTTTTTGTTTAAACATATACAACTGCAGGAGGTACAGTCAGAACAATATTGTGGCAAACGTGAAATAGCTTATTATCAACAATATACATATAAAGAGTAAAGCTACATTTACTGACATGGTGGTATTTGTAAAATATTGTGCAATATATTTGCTGCACTTTTTGCTGAACTTGTAGTTAGAGATTACATATTTGTCCAGTCAGAACGCTGTAACTTATAGGCTGTGATCCTTTCTTTTTGTATTGTTGTACACTCTGTTTTTCCTTCTTAATGCATTTCTTTCGATTAAGAGTCATTTTCCACAAAGACTATACCTGTAGAAGTTATCAGTTTCAGTTTTTGTCATGCTCCTGTGTGCCATAGACCTGTACACACAAGAGCTGCTGTCTTGGCATTGAAATGCTCTCCTGGGAAGGGAGGGAGTAGGTGGGCCGTGCAACCGCTATTAAAGTACACCTGTTAGAAGCATAGGGATGTGTTCCTAGAGTCTACCTAAACCTTTATGTGCTTACTGTTTTGCCAGGTTTCTTCAAGATCTTGCTGTGCTTTGGTGTTATAAAACTGGGTTCCCTGGGTTCCCAGGTTATAAGCCAAACCCCATCTTGGATCAGCAGCCTATCACCGGGCTAATCGAATGTTTACTCCTCCCCCCTGTTACTTTTTTAAAAAGACGACCGGCTTACCGGGGTCTTTACTACACTGAGGCTTAATAAAGAGGGAACCCCTCGAAACGCATAGCCGACTGCCGACATTGCCCGCTGTGTCACTCTCTCTCCCAGACGTACAATACTGACACACAGCTGCCGCGGCTCGGCCTGGCCAGCTGAGTACGTGTGCCTGCAATCTCTTACTGCATCCACGGTTCAGGAGCCGTCAGTCCCTCACCTTTCGTCATTGGAACAGAAAGACTCTGGATGCCAATCCACTTCAGATATACCTGCTGACACTCCAACTGGAAAGTAAGTCACCACCTATATGAGTGTTTATTGTTAGCCTACCAAGTTTAGTAGCACGCACCTAGGTACCGTGTTTCCCCGAAAATAAGACACTAGGTCTTATTTTCGGGGTAGGTCTTATATTACAGACATCCCCGAAGATAGCGCTAAGTCTTATTTTCGGGGGATGTCTTACTTTCGGGGAAACACGGTAGTTGCGCTTCTCAGCCTTTTTGTTTTATATTGTGTTTGTGATCTGCAGGGCCCCTCTCCCTGTATTGAGGATCAGTGCACACCATTCCACATTATCCACATTCCTGAAGTGTGTCTTTCTCACAGGAGTGCGCTTTATCATTTGTTTTTATCTATTACTCACTTCCTATTGTCTCTCTGGAGCAGAAAATGAATGGAATTCTGGCCAATAGGAAACATACAGCAAAAAAAGAGGAATTTTTAACCCTTCCCTACTCTATCCAAAACTAAAAAAGTTTTAGTTTTAGGTATGCTTTAAGTACACGATGAGTAAAATAACTGTGTACCTGTTACCACATGAGCTCTAATAACTGAATAAAGAAATAAATAAAAAATGAATACAACACTACCTATAAAGCAGAGCATGTTTGCAATGTGGTTGTCACACCAAAGCTTAATCTTCTGACATATCTAAGATGTGTCTGTATTCCTTAAAAGAGGACATACAGTATGTGTACATGTTCACATAGGCAGAATGCAAAGCACACCACAGAAGTGTCCAGACCAGTTTTCGGATGTGCCGCATATACAACATTAAATGTGATGGTTGGTGTGAACACCATAATGTTATGCATAATGACCAATGTGTGTGTCTTTACACAGTTTGACAGATACGTGATCAAGCCTTCCTTATATCTTTTCTGTAGAAAACCAAACAAGACTTAATAGCTGTCATGTTTTAGCGGCAATATATACATATTTTAAAGACATCTATTACATATTATTAAGTAAGGATAAAGAAAACTTAATGGTTTGATCAGTTCTCTGGTAAGTTAGAAATAAGAAAATGCCAATTTAAACTCTGAAACAGTGTGACTGACATGAACAATGTGTGTCATGTAAAGATTGTGTAACTTTTGCTTTTGCATAGCAGACATTCCTAGAACTGTATTTTTATTTGGTATTTGTTAAACGAAAAATCTAAGTATGTTGTAAAGTGTTTGCAGCTGCTAAGTTTATAAATACCATAATAAAACTCAAAAATACTTACTTTCACACTGTCCTCTCTGATTTCCTGGCCATTTCCAGTCTACGTTGCTTTGGCATGACTGTTGCTAGTTGCAAGAACTTGTCCCATTCGATATTCCCATAAACTATCTATTATAGTATAAAAAATGGACCTAATGTGATATTTTGACACTGAGTGACATTTGGCATGTTGAGACAAAAATCTCATTAAAGGGCTCTTGCACCAGGCTTCTGAAGAATATGGAGCACTTACATGTTGAGTTAGGAAGGTGATGTTCAAGGAATATTCATTTTAGAACTAAAGGGATTCTATTATTCAGATTAATTAAAATACATTTTCTATTACATTATTTGTGTAATGATATATGCAATATGTTGCATACATCATAGAACTTATTATATCCTTTCTACATGTCTGTTTAAAAAAATAATCTTGTGAAAGCAGCCAGTATTTGCTTTGCTCCAAAGCTTATATTTCTTTCTTATCCCTGGAATACAATCTCACTTTAGATCTGCTATAAACCATTACTCATCTGCCACAATGTGGCTGCTGTAGGGCATTGGTTGAGTTGGAGGGCCTAGTTGGGCAAAATGGCTCTTCTGGTGTAATTAAGTAGGCTCTATTGTCACTTTGACAGCAAGGTGTCAGGAAAATAATCACCTGCATCTTATTGCAACCACTATGAGTGAAAGCTACTAGCAGAAGGGCCCCAGAGGAGGGTTCCAGAGAAATAAAGGAATCTCTATAGGAATAGGTGGTTAAAGAGATCAGGTATGTACAGAAAAAAATATAACAAAGAAGGAAAAAGAATAGGAAAAAGGGAAATAGGAGAAGGGTTTGTCTTATCATTTGTCCTTCCGAGTCCATTTTCCTCCCTCATACCAAAACACTATCCAGACATACCAGGTGTGTTAAAGTGAGTGCGCCTATGTTGTTTTGAGTGTAGAATTAATTTGTACATGTAGTCTATTCAATCTTTCCGTGTTGGGACTGTATTTGACCTCCAGTGTCTATAGGTATTAGAGTGCATGTCGTTTTAATGAGATGTCTCTGGAGAGTTTTGACTGATTCTGTCAATGAACCTGTTTCATCATGCAACAAATAAATGTCAGGTTTCAAGAGAATACACAGGTCATAACTTGTGCAATCATTTTGTATCTCTGGACAGAACCGGAAAATTTGTTTCAGTGACTCTCTACCCCTATCCAATCTACGGCATTTGGAGTAAGTTTACATGTTAAATCTGTGTATAATAACCAGGGTTCCATACCAAAAAGATAGAATCTTATAGTTAGTTTCTTTGGTGCGAGCACATTTGACCATAGCATTTATGGACCATAGTGCAAAAATCATCAGTGAAGGTAGTACAGAGCTCAGATTCCCATGTGCTTTTAAAGTTCTGAGAATTAAATAGATTCAATAAATTCAATGGTTATGTGGGCCTTTACCCAAGCAGAACTTTTAGATTAATGTAGGAGATCTGCCATACTCTGGACCCATCAAGGAATGTGATAGAAAGTGTTTAATCTGGAAATATATCTATCAGTGCAGTTCTCCTGCCACTTTCCAATGTCTCAGCTCAGAGCGGGGAAGGATCAAAAAAATAACCACAGTCAGTGGGCACTCCTCTTTCCAGTGTCGAAATAATACGTTCGTGGGAAATCCCTATTACCTTGCAGTGATATAAGCAGGCTTCTTTTCATCGAGAAATAGAATTTGTCCACAAAGTCTTAAAAATCTGGAGTGTAGCTCCAATAAAGGAATGGGCAGTCACAATCTGAGAGTCTGTAATATTTGTAACCCACATAAGTGTGGGCAAATCTATCCCTGCTCCATCCCTATCCAGGTGTTTGTAATCTTGTGTAGGTGCCAATCTACCAAGCATATCAAGTGGCAGGCCTAGTATTTCTTCACATCTGGTAGTTCAAGGCCACCCTCTCTTTGGTGGCCCCAGCGTATGGCCTTCCTGAGTCTTGGTTGCTTCTCAGATCAAATGAATTGGCCAAATAAAATATTATGGTTATCATAATCTAATTCTATGTAAAACTGGTCAAAATAGATTGTAAGCCCTCAGGGGCAGGGCCCTCCTTACCATCTTGTCTTGAATTGTATTGTAATTGTAATGTCTTCCTTATATTGTAAAGCGCTGCGCAAACTGTTGCTGCTATATAAATACTATGTAATAATAATGTAATAATAATAATAAAATAGTAGGAGCATACTCCTTGACATATTCCATGCAATCTTCACTGCTGGCCACCAGTGTGGCTTGTTATTAGGGTTCACAAAACAGAGATTATACTGGAAGGAGTGGGTGTCAAGTGGTGATTAGGCCCCAATAAAAAATGTATCTGGGGCCCCATGACTTGTATTTATGCCCCCGTCTTTCACATTAATAAAAAAAAAGGCATTAAACAAAGGTAAGATATATTGATAACTTCAATTAGCAGTGCTAAAAAAAGTTACCTATGCATCTGCCAAATATTAAACTTGCAGAGAAGAGCCATGGTAGCAAAGTGGAATTATGACATGAATAATTATGATACTAAAAACAAATCTTATTCTTCGATAAGGCATAATGTAGCATGCTAAGTGCATAATAAAGGGACCCTGTGTTGCCCCAAAACTTTGCCATTCTTGTGACAAAATGTATATACATCAATAAAGACATTTTTTTGACACAGATCCTCAGTGTGCTGGTGTCAAGCTTTACTACTTCTAAGTGCCATAGTAACCCATAGCAAATATACAGTATACAGTATATATTATAGATAAATAATGGACACATGAAATTCAATTATACTGTATTATAAAAAGAATGAACAATAAAACATAATAATCACTTGCTTTTTGCACATGATGTTTAGAAATCTCCTGCCATATGCATTTATACACTATACACACAATAAGCATGAAACCAAGTATATAGGACACAAAGCATGGTAGCTTTGATACAGATACTGAGAACTACAAGACTGGTTATACCAGAAAGACAAATCTTGTAAAATATGAGTCTACAAGGGAGTTGCAAACGAAACACATTTTTATGCTATTTTGCATTTGGCCACCAGCGCATTCTGTGCATGTGCGACACCGTCCTGAAGGCAGGGCGCATGACATCCCATGATGCCACGCATGCGCAACGCCGGGTGACATCACACGTCTGTTGGGGGGGCACAATTTTCTTGCCTCAGGTGCAAAAGGAGCTAGCTATGGCTCTGGCAGCAGCATATAGCTAGTACCTACTAGAGTTGAAGAGTCTTATTCCACTAAACACCTTGTATAGTGTTCTAATGCCTACATAAATCCTTTTCAGACAAGACCATCTTCTTCTTACTTGAAATACAGACATCAGGTGCCTGTTTACCTGATAAGGAATATTTTCCTCAACTCACTACATTTACCGGTTAAAATATTTTTGTTTTTGCTGTGGCAAATTAACTTTTTTTGGGGAATGCACAGGGTAATAAAAAAGGTAATAAGTTAAGTTCAGAAATGGTATCACACAATTAGTAAGTACCTTTTTATTTAATGCCAGGAACACAATCATGTATGTAAATCAGATTAGATTTCCTCTAGATTTCCACTGCGCACTCTTGTTAAATTGTGTTGACTGGCAAAAGTAATAATGAAGGTTTTGCCTGTGTACCCTATATGTATTATGTCCATATACAATATGCCATTGTGCCAATAGTTCCTTTTTTATCACAGGTCAACTGAAACTTAAAAGGACATTGACAAGGTCACTTATTTAAATAATAAAAAAACAGCCTGTGAAAAAGACTCTTTATATTTACCTTTCCCAATGCCCATTCGCCCATTCCTAAAATATTTGCTCTCTTGCAGATCAAAGCAGCCAGCAGAATCTTCAGCATATAACAATTCTAGTGACATAGTGACTACCAGCTGGTGGAACTACAGTAATGCAGTGGGTGATCAGGCATTTGTGGAATCAAGCAATCTGTGGAATTGTGTTGTACGCTGAAAATTCTGCTGGTAAATTTGCTCTGCAGGAGCATAATTTTAATTTCAGCATATCTATCTGTGTTATCTTGGCTTATTTATTACAGCTACAGTTGGAAACTACCACAGTGACTACGTGATTTTGTCTTGGAGCAATTGACCCTTGGTTTGATTCCCAAAAAAGGACCCTATCTGGAGATGGTATGCTCTTACAGTGGGTGGATTTCTTCCAAGCGACTCTGTTTTCTTCTATAGCTCAAAAGGATACAAGTATATTGTCTGCCTAAACTTACAAGGAAAAATGTTTGGGCAATCTACTTCCATATACATATCTTACAGCCTCTATTGTACTTGGATAGGGAGCCCAAGCTTACAAAGACAGCCTCCAGTCCAAACACCCCTGAATAGGAGGGCAGGTAGTGTAGGTAAGGCATAGTGGCTTGAGTGCCCGTGAATGTGAATGATGTTGGTGACACTGGAACTTGAGAGCATTGTCATCAAGTGGTATAAGTTATAGAGGGATGACAACCATCAATGAGAAGAGGTTAGGAACAAGCCAAGGTCAGCATTGGGCAGTCAAAATTCACAGAGTCAGCAGGAAGAGTTGGAGTCGAGAACAGGCTAGGTCAGCAACTTGTAGGCAGCAAAATCCTAGAATGTATGAGCTGAAGACAGTACAGGAGCATATGAACAGCAGGAAGCAGGAAGCAGGAATTGCAGTTGGATCCCAGGACAAGAACAGTGGGTAACAGGAATCAGAATCAGATTACAGACTCGCTGGAAAGTTCTGCTCTAGACTACTCAGCATTGAGCATTGGCTGGGCTCAGCTTTAAATACTCTGCTTGGCACCACTATAAGCAATGAGTATGCACACACGCAGGCGCTTGTGGTGAAATCCAGCTATGCAGACTGGCACGACTTTCCTGACAAAGACCAATAGATTGTCATTATAGGGCAACTGTCAAAGGGTCATCATTGTTCAATATCACAGAGGCCAGCCATAAGATAGGAGCACCACTTATAAACTCATACATTTTTGATTCTTCTACATTTTTCATTTTCAGGCTAAAATATTATTGGAATTCTCATTAGGAATACACTAATAGCAATTTGTTTAATTTGTTATTTATTCAGTTCTACTTTTATGTACAGAAGAAATGGCCATGTATAGGGCTGGCTTATATTTTTTATTAAGCGGTGGCCTATCAATGTTTATGCCATTACCTTTCTACACATTGTGAACTACAGTAACAAGGACCTTATGTTGTGTCATATTGTTCTAGGGCATGTAGAAGCTCTGATGTAATGTACAGGTTTTTAGCAGCTGTCCTGAGCCATTTTAGTGTTGTAACGTACAGATGTTGCACGTTATTGAACTCGTTAAGATCC
Organism: Nanorana parkeri; assembly: GCF_000935625.1. Lineage (NCBI taxonomy): Eukaryota > Metazoa > Chordata > Amphibia > Anura > Dicroglossidae > Nanorana > Nanorana parkeri. The sequence continues at coordinate 1,470,707 of NW_017306372.1, forward strand.
ACTGCTGATCCCTCTTAAAACATCCGGATAGCTGCAGGCAAGTATCAGCAGGTGTACTAAATGTGTACTCCCTGTTTATGGTTTTGTTTATAAGTTATGATTTGCTGGGAACTGGGTTCGCACCTGTCTTGTGGCTGGAAACCAGACTACGTGAAATTTTCAGCCAGACTGCAAAAAACACCAAATGTCTACATTCTGTTTCTGAGCATTTATTATATATATACAGGCCAGCTGAGACCAAGCTTTGTAATATCCACTGACAACAATGTAATTGACTTTTTAGGCTAAGCTTTGCACATATATCTATTTGAAAGATATCGGACAATAGATATAATAGCTGAGCAGCTGGTTCATTATGTTCTTTTCCTACATCAAAATTCACAGCCAATAATGTCCAGGATGTGTGGTCTGACAAGTATGTCCTACATGAGAGGCCATGGTAGTTTACTAGGCTATTGAAAGCAATTTCTCTATATGGTTTATCATGCATTTTTAACAATTGTGATGCAGTGTTCTGGAATACACAGTCTGATATACAGATAGCCACATAAGGGAAAATATAGGACTACAAACAAATAAATGTGAAAGCTAAATTAACAATTACTTTCAGGTTAACTTAAAGGGTAATTCCACTTTCCCAGGTGAATTTGTGGAAATGGAATTACCCCATCCATTCTGGTCCCCTCACCCCCCGCTATACTTACCTCTGGGCAAGGGATGCTTCCCCTCTGCCGGCACCGGTGTACTATTCGTACCCCGTACTGCCGTGTAGCAGAGCCCCGCACTCTGAATTTTCAATTTCGCCTCCTAAATGGTGAGCACTTCTTAGTCAAAAAACGCTTCTCATTGGTCAGTGCGATCAGGTCAGTGCTCGTCATTTGTGAGCGAAATTCAAAATTCACAGCACAGGGCTTCTCTACATGGCAGTATGGGGGTACGGATATAGCAAGTGTAAGTACCAGGTATCAGCCTGATGTAATCTGCTGCACAGCAACACTGTAGAACTGGAAGAGGGAGGGCAATCACTAGGAGCCAATGTGTTGGAAAGGGATCATCATGACGGGAGAAGAGAGCAGAGGGATAACCTAATCAGGGTGATGCGATTCCATCATTGTCCAATTAGCAGGCTGCGGCGTGTTCTGTGCTGCCACTGCAGTGGAGATTGAGGGTCTGACCTGACCGCTGTCTGTTGGCTCTCTAGAATTACAAATCAATTACGAATTCAAGTATCTTAACTATTAACAAACATGTATCCTATTTGTGTATCATTTAGCTGTAGATCCTTAAATCACCTGTTCCCCATGGTCCCTATGTGTGTTGTAAAGTAGCCACCTCTCCAAGCTCTTTCCTGTGATGGACTACAATCTCAAATTTAGTTTACTAATTTGTACTGAGATTGTAATTCTAAAGAACCACCAGACAACAGTCAGGTCAGGTCCTCCATCTTCACTGCAGTGCCATCACAGAACACTGCTCAGCCTGCTAATTGGACAATGAAGGAATAGCATTAACCTGATTAGGTCATCCCTCTGCTATCTTCTCCTGTCATGATAATCCCTTTCCAACACATGGACACTGCAACAGAACCTAATTGGCTCCTAGCGCTTGCCCTCCCTCTTCCAGTCCTACAGTGTTGCAGCAGATTACAGCAGGCTGATACCTGGCACTGTACTTACACTAGCTATGTTGAATATTAGGCTAGCTAGACTTCAGCTTTAATGATTACTTTAATAAATACATAATTGTATAACTGCTGTATTTATATTTGCCAGGTGTTCAGCTTTTAATTATGTTGTATAAAATCACAAGCTGTATTTATAAAAGGTTGAAATGTAAATGTTAAGGACAAAGTAGCAGAAATTTAAAAGGCTTCTTCTTCTGTCCAAAAGAGCTTAACCATCAAAAAGCTCCTATCTATTTATTTGTTAAAAGTCAAGAAAAATTCAAACTCTAACATTAAAAAAAAGGTGAAAAATATATTTTTTGTATTACCACATTGATTTGAAGAAGCCTAGCACAATTCCGGAACACATGCTTCGTTCTTCAGCCATAAAAAATAAAGATATATTTCTTTTGCAAGAGCTGATGGAGGTCTCGACACACAAACCACAGATCAGGAAACTTCTGCTAAAGGGAAATCCCAATTGCCAAAAAATCATTGTAATTTTAGAAAGGATATCAGGAATAAATTGTTTATACAAAATGTATGTGGAATATTTTGACAACCCAGAGTGGTAGGTCAGTGTTCTTTGTCCTTAAGCAAACAGTTCATGTACTTTTTTACAATAATAATACTGTTATAATTTAACTGTCAATGACCTAAGACTCTTTCCCTTGGGGTGGGTCATATTTTGAGCTTTCCCCAATTTTTTTTTTTTAATATACTGGTTTATTTTCCATCAGCTAATTCCAGATGTGCTCCACCTCACCCCCACCCACATTCATTTTGACAGGTCCAGCAGGGAAATGTAGTGCTACACTGGATGCATGTCAGTTGGCTTTGTGTTCACCATGCTGTTCATTTTTCACAGCGCTGATGGGAGAGCTAGAGTTGGATGACTCATTCCTCTTTTTTTCATACTGCTCACTGGAATTCCGAAAACTCCAAAACTCACACACATCACACAGTAAGAGTCAGAGTTACTACAGTAAATGTTGTTTGCATTCATTAACCAGTTGACATCCGTGGTGTTAAACCCCCTTCCCATCCAGGCCATTTTTCAGTATTCAGCGCTGCGGTACTTTAACTGAAGAATGACATTGATTATTTTGACTGAATGTGAAGCACACACTACAGTTTACAACACTTGCCAAGTATTACTCGTCCATAGTGTTTCCTAGCCGACAAATGTGTTTAGACATGTGACTAATGCTTTTGAAACTCGCAGTGCTAATAATTTTGACATAATTTAATTGCTGTTTTTATAGTGTTTCAATCATTTAAGGGTAAATTTACTTTAGGCTTATTGCATTTAGCTAATGCTCCTCAACAGTATGGATTATTTTAGCAAACTGCGGCCTCTGCTGGGTGCCTTTACTTTCAACATCCAGCCTCCCCTGGGTTTGGGTAATGTCTGCTACAGTAATCGCTGTTTTCCTGTCTGCTAAAGAAAACTCTGCAGATTTTTTTATTACATTCTACAGCAAGAAAATATATAGTTTTGTTATGTAGCCTGAGGAAAAAGTGTGGCACGCTCTGTAATCTCGATCAAGGGCAACTGTTCCTGTGCACACACCTACCATGAAAATAGACTTAGGCTGCGTCCACACTTTTCCAATGTGATGCGCTGCAGTAATAGATGCGTTAGCGCAACACATGTTAGTGCACAGTACACATGTTAGTGCATTGCATTGCCATTCAGGCACTAAGACAATGCATCTCCAAGAATCCAAGAAGTTCTTTTAAAAGAGCTATTTTTACACAAGATACTTTTTGAAGTCTTTGGTGTTGAGACCTCTAGCTGCAATATGCCTACAGCACAAGGCACTTTTCCTAACTATAATCTGTGCCTCGGGTCCAAAGATGGGTCCAAAGAGTCGCAGGAGCCTGTTTTTTTATCATATCAATATGACAAATATCATATTTTTATCATATCAAACATATTTTATTTTAAATTTATATAATACAAAATATAGTGAAGTACACAACAGAACGAGAAATAGGCAATTCCCTCCGATTGGCTCACGTGCTAGAATCACAGTCGAAGACAGACTAAACAAGAAAGGAAAGGGTGGTCTGCAGGCAGGTCAAGAGCCACCCCAGATCAATGAATGAGCAGATCAATGAATGCTTAACACAAACAAGCATTAGGGTTCAGAATCTATTGCTGGGTTGAGTATTCAATCCAAACATCCCACACTTTATTACATTTAGTGGGACAGCCTCTATGATAGTAAGTATCCTGATCTAAAAGCACATTTTCAGTCACCAATTTCTTCCAGAAGCTGGCTGTTTATAAATATTTACATTTAGCTATTGAGGAAACCTATCAGGACAGAAATATAAACTTGGTAGGGAAGTAGTATTGTTACTAAATTCCTTTTTGTATTTTTGTAAATTCTATACTCAGCAGTGGGCTGTACCCAGCCTAACTGTACCTTAATAATAGTGCTGCACTTGCATTACTGACTTGTTTTTGAAGGCACATGCTTTGAGGTTCTCGTTCATATTGGTGTCTGACTATGTAGAATCACAACTCCAAAATATGCATACAGCCAGTGATGTGTCATGTATACCTGCTTCAGGTTGGCAAAGTCATCAAGTATGGATGACATCATTGGAACATATAGCTTAAAAACAACTTAGCAAATATCTGAATATCAAGAGAAATCAGGTAGCACAGACTGCTGAATGAATCGAGCAGAGAAGGGAACATCAGGATAGGTCAGCTGTACCCAGGCTGTTAGCAAGCATGCTGGCAATACTGGAGTTTGTTATTCGAAAGCCTAGGTACTATCATAGAATATGGGCAAAATTGTGAACGTTAATGTGACCGCCATTGAAGAAGAAAAAAACACATCTCCCAGTGTAAATTCATTTTTATACACATTGTCCAGGGATGTAGATCTATGTCAATTATGATGATCAACGCCCACTGTTCAGCCGAAACAAAATACACAGACTACAAGAACGTTGCTCTCCTGATTGACTCTTGCCCTCAATGCCATTTCCTAGCCAGGTAGCTGAATGTTAACAAAGGGGGAGATCCCAGTTGACACCATTGACGGATTATGGTTGGAAATGGATTTTGGTTGAGGACCCTCACTGTTTGTTTGTGTTTTTTGCATGAGGTACCCTCTTAAAACCTGTACTAAACACCAATGTGGGATCAGAGTCTGGTGTGTGTGGTTTTTTTTTTTCTTTTTTGCATAGCGCCATTGGCTGTTACAGTGCACCATTACAACCAATTACTGTGTGTCCACCAGTAACCAATTAACCTGCACAGTGAAAAGTTGTCATTAAATCAGCCAGAGGTCTGCACTGGCAAACAAGCCAAATCTGCCCATTTAGTTCACCTATTTAGCATGTTTGTAATGTTTCTAACAAAAAAACGATTGCTGCTACTGTATATACAGGTGAAACTCCAATAATTAGAATATTGTGCAAAGTTCATTTATTTCACTAATGCAACTTAAAAGGTGAAACTAATATATGAGAGAGACTCATTACATGCAAAGCAAGATAATTCAAGCCGTGATTTCTCATAATTGTGATGATTATGGCTTACAGCTCATGAAAACCCCAAGAACCCCAAATCCACAACCTCAAAAAAGTAGATTATTACATGCAATCAATAAAACAAGGATTGTACATAGAACAATATCGGACCTCTGAAAAGTACAAGCATGCATATGTACTCAGTACTTGGTTTGGGCCCCTTTTGCAGCACTTACTGCAGTTACTTTTGCACGATATTCAAATTATTCGAGTTTCACCTGTATATAAACTATGCACAGTTCCAACCCAAGATAATATATATTTAGCAGGTAATTCTAAATATTGTTAAACTAAGGTAAGTGTCCACTTTTTGTAAAAGGTTTTCATGCATTTTCAAGGAGAACTATTATTTTTTTATGTCTACATTGTCACCAGCAAACAAACTCCTGCTCCAGCTGTGGTCTAGGCCAGCTCTGGTGGTTCTGCAGCCCTTTTCTCTGAACTTATATGCAAACCCTTATAGGCTTCTGCACTTGGGGACTATAAAGAAAAACTGCATATGCTTTGTCATTCCAGCTCAGTTAAGAGAACTGGAAAACCACTGCAACTGGTGCAGTAGGTTGTTGTCTGATCTAAGGTCCATATTGGTGTTTATATGGGATGTGGATGGTAACCAAACTATCAGGTGAAAAAGGGATGCAAAAGAGACATTGTTTTATTCTGTACAGGTTGTAATTTTGAGAGGAGCTATGCTGGATCCCAAAGTTCACCAATATAGGAGCTGCTGCTTCCTCTGCCCTCCCGTAATTATGTGCTGTTGGTCAGTTTTAAAGTAAGCTTATTGGATCACAATGCAATGGTTTAGGGTCTGGTATGAATGTGCAATGCAATAATTGTGGGTATGACTTTGTGAGGTAAAAATAAAGCGTTTCTGTGTCTGGTTGGAAAGAAAGCAAAGAGTTAACTGTAGGCTACCTTTAAGGCTATGGTCTAACTTGGAGATGGAAATATTTGAAGGACATAATGAAACCCAATAACAGGAACTTGGATTCTCTTCATTTAAGTGCTGTCTTGGGTATTATGAACAAAGAAGATAACCAGAGATTTGTTGTAAAACTGAAATGAACTGTAGCCACAAATGAATAAGAGGATCTACAATTTTGCAGATGTAAAACCACAAACAGCATAAGCAACACTAAACTGTTTTGCGATCTTCCTTGGTCAGATATCAACAATCTGATGATTTTTATTTTTGTTAGGCAACTACTATGTAGCTTGTGATTTCAACTGATGTTTAATGCTTTCTTAAACAAACTACCTAACTATTGTTAATTAATTAAGACTATCATTGTGCTTAGAGATACACTATATTATCAAGCATTTGTAGACATGGTTGTTAAATGGGAGAAAAGGGGAAGAGTACCCATACTATGGTATAGGAGGAGAAAGGGAGGTACACTAATCAACCCATTAAATGTTTGCCCTGGACCCACCAATGACTTTAAACAGACCTTCATACACAACCTATTTTGTCATATGTGTATGAAGTTTCCAAACAAAATTATACTCACAGATGTTTTACCTAAAATTTGTGCTTACAGTAGTGTAAAAGCATGCATAAATGTTTTTATTAAAACAGAAACTTGTCCCTTTTTTATGTTCCTATGTCACTAAGCAGTTGGATTATGATTTAAGAATACTATACTAAAAATACAGTTTGGTGTTACATGTTCTGGAAGAATCAAGTAAACATATAAGGCTCAGTTCATGAAGGGTAACGTGATTGTGTTTGGCCACGTGATTGTGTTTTTTTATAATTAATTGGACTTAACTGATAAGAACTGTGTTTTTTTTTTTAAAGTATCCTTATTCCTAGTGTGTTAGCTGTGAATCTAGCCTACTGTCTTTTTTGTTTACCATGCTGCACAGGGCTAAACAACAAGAGTCGGGATAATTTCAGGTTCCGGTCTACAGAGAGTTTGACCTGAACTCTAGCTGTTTGAGGTGCACTAAAAATCACCGGCCGGCTTGTTGACATTCAGCAGCCAGCCAGGGAGCTGTCAGCTGATGAGAGATGGGCAGGAGCAGAATCATCCTGCGTGGGTCATTGTGTTTTTGTTGGCAGGTGATCTGAGTGTTGCTCTGTGTGACTGATAATGGATTGACATTCCTGGGTGACGTGATTGACAATGGATTTACACTGTGGAGCATGCTTGGATAAGGGTCTGGTATACATATTTGGGGGACCTCACATCATTTTTTTGGGATTTGTTTGCATTGGTCTCCCTTTTAAAATCCATACCAGACCCTCAGCAAGGAAAAGGGTCTGGTATAGATCCATAGGGGGACCCCACTACATATTTTTTGTGTGGGTGGAGGGGGACTCCACGCCATTTATTTATTAACAAGACAAAGTGGCTGGGGAATGTCTTTTAGTGCAAATGTTTTTTTTCTAAATGTATCTTTTTACTGGAGTTAATCATACAGGTGCGCCATGTTCAGTTTTAAGGCTTCCTTCAAGCATGTTATTTAAATCAATTGTGTATTTCTAATATTGCCCTTTAAGCCTTATTAAAAAACCTGCTCTTCTCTGAATGCTATTTTTTTGGTACATGTCCCCTATTGCAATGCAGAGCTACCAATGCTTTTTTCCCAAAAACTTGCAAATTGCCATTGTTAAAGACTGGAAAAAAAATTACAAGATTTGGCTTCCATAGACTTCAATAGGGTTCGGGCACTATGTTCGGGATTGTCAGATTTTTACAATTGTTCGGGGAACATCCAGCGAACCGAACTCTGCCAGGTTAGCTCATCACTAAACAAGAGTTCCTAGAAGGATTCCTGTCAGAGATATAAAGGGTACCAATACCCCATACCAGCCCTACCTCATATTGATAGCAAGTGCCCTGGCATAATGCAGGGGGGGAGCCACTTATCCCTCCCTTTCCTGCTCTGCTGGGCTGCTGCTCAGATCAAGAGTCTGGTAAGGGATTTTAGGGGGGGCCTGACTTTTTTTTTTGTGTGGTGTTCCACCTTAAAATTCCTATTAGATCTAAGGGGCCTGTTATGAATTGGGGAAGGGAGAGGGGGTCCCCGACACTGTTTTTTTCATTAATTAATTCAATTCAATTATTTTTTTTTATTTGAATGTCTGAAACGAGAAAAAAAAAATTTGGATTTGTTCAGAATACAAATAACAAGTGGATCAGAATATTACGAAAGCGAAACAAATCTTTAGCGGGTTTACATGTCTAGCAGCTATCATATGTGTATGCAGCTGTACGCTATAGTGATAAGTGATACAAAAGGTAATAATTGTTTAGATTGAGTTATTGGAAGAAGTAAAAGGGCAGTTATGCTGAGATGAGATATTCTTCCCTGAATAGATGAGTTTTTAGGGATCGCCTAAAGGTGGGCCGCATAGGAGAAAGGCGGACAGATTGGGGTAAGGGGTTCCAGAGGATGGGGGACACTCTGGAGAAGTCCAGGAGGCAAGCATGGAAGGGGGTAATTAGAAAGCCAGAGAGCAGGAGGTCTTGAGAGGAGCGGAGAGGACAGTTTGGGTGATATTTTGAGATGAGGTTGATGATGTATGTTGGTGCGGAATTGTAGATGGCTTTGTATGTTGTTGTTAGTATTTTGAATTTTATTGGTTGGGCAATTGGGAAACAAGTGGAGGGATTGGCAGAGAGGGGTGGCAGACATTGAACGATTGGTAAGGTGGATTAGTCTGGCAGCAGCATTCATGATAGACTGAAGGGCGGATAAGCTGTTTAGTGGTAGGCCAACAAGGATGGAGTTACAGTAGTCGAGGCGAGAGATTATAAGGGAGTGAATTAGAAGCTTTGTGGTTTCGTATGTTAAAAAGGGGCGTATTTTGGAAATGTTACAGAGGTTGAGTTGGCAACATTTGGATAGTGATTGGATGTGGGGCTGAAAGGAGAGCTCAGAGTCAATGATTACACTGAGTACCCTGGCTTGATGGGAGGGGTTGATCGTAGTGCCGTTTATTGTGATGGGGAAGTTGGGGGAGGGAACACGGAGAGGAGGAAATATTATGAGCTCAACATCCATGCTGAGATGTCAGTGAGTAGATTAGGGATACGTGAAGAGACAGAGGGGTTGAGCTGAAGCTGGAGAGATAGATTTGGGTACCCTTAGCATAAAGATGGTATTGGAAGCCATGGAAGGCTATCAATTGAGGCAAGGAAGAAGTGTAGATAGAGAATAGAAGGAGCCAGACCCTTGTGGGACCCCCACGGAAAGAGGAAGAGGAGAGGAGGAGGTAGAATTGTAGGTGACACGGAAGGTGTGCTACGATAGGTAGGAGGTGAACCATGAGAAAGCAGAGTCTTGGACGCCAAGGGTAGGAGTTTATGAAGGAAAAGCGGGTGGTCTATGGTGTCAAAGGCAGCAGAAAGGCAGCAGAAAGGTCTAAAAGTGTGAGTATAGAGTAGTGGCCATTGGTTTTAGCAGTTAATAGATTGTTAGTAAGTTTTAGAAGGGCATTGTCTGTGGAGTGTTGCGGACGAAAACCAGATTGAAATGGGTCAAGGAGATTGTTAGCAAAAAGGTGGCGGCTCAGACGGTTGTAGACCATTCGTTCAAGAAATTTGGAGGTATATGGGAGCAGGGAGATGGGTCTCAAGTTTTTCGGACTGGTGGTCCCCAAAGAGGGTTTTTTTTATATGGGGGTCACCAACGCTTGTTTTAGATCGGTAGGGATGACACCGTTAGAAAGGGAGAGATTGAAGATGTGAGTAAGAGAGTTCCAGGGGGCAGGTGGTTAGGCATGTGTTATACAAAAGAGAAGCGACTTCGTCGGTGGTAAGTGAATCAAATGAAAAGAGTAGTGAGTGTGGTGGCAGACAAAGTGTGGTTGGAGTGGGAGAGGTCTGGACAGTGGAGATTTCATTGCAAATTGCATCAATCTTGTCTCTGAAATGATTGGCAATTTCCTGGGCAGTCAGTGAGTTGGTTGGAGGAGGCGATAGGGGATAAGGTAGGGAGTTGAAAGTAAAAAAGAGTTGACGAGGACTAGATGAGAGGGTGTTAATGATTGTGGTGAAGTAGGTCTGTTTAGCTGTGTGGAGGCAGGTACTGTGTTTTTGGAGGGCAGATTTATATAGGGTGAAATCTTGCAGGGATTTGGATTTATGCCATTGTCGCTCAAGTGCATGACAATGTCTTCTGAGTCTTCTAGTGTCATCTGTCTGCCAAGACTGTAGTGGACGGGGCCTGATTTTGTGAGTGGTGAGAGGGGCAAGTCTATCCATACATGAGAAGAGTGAGTTATTGTAGAGAGAAGTGGCAAGGTCAGGGCAGGAAAGGGTTGTGATTTTGTCATAAAGGTAGTCTGTTGCAGAGTAAAGAAGACAGAAGTTAAAGTTGCAAAGGTTCCTATGGGTGCCGGTTTGCTGGTTAGAATGGTGGGGGGCAGATAAGAGGGGGAGTGTGAATCTGATGAGGTTTGATAAGAGAGTGGAAAAGGGGTGTTGGTGAGATACGAAGGAGTGCAGAGGTGAGAGAATATGAAATTTAGGGTGTTACCATCAGAGTGAATAGAAGTGTTAGTCCATTGTGTTAGGCTAAAGGAAGAAGTTAGGTTGAGTAGCTCAGAGGTTGCAGTGTTGTTAATATTGACAGAAACATTAAAGTCACCAAGAATGACAGTGGGTGTTTCAGAAGAAAGAAAATAGGGTAGCCAGGCAGAAAAGTTGTCAAGGAAGTGTGATACCGGTCCTGGAGGTTGATAAATCGCAGCAATCCTCAGAGGACAGGGGAAAACAGATGTATACAATGAACTTCGAAAGAGGAAAGTGATAGAGAAGGTGGTGTAGGAAGAACTTGGAATGTGCTTTACGTGGATACAAGGAAGCCAACTCCCTCTCCCTTGCATCCACTGGATCTGGGTGAGTGAGTCCAGTGGAGGCCGCCATGGGAAAAGGCAGCCAATGAGGCAGAGTCAGAATTCTGGAGCCAGGTTTCAGTAGGTTTCAGTGACAGCAAGTAGGTTAAAGGAGTTGAAGATAAAGAGGTCATGGATAGAGGCGAGCTTGTGACAGACTGAGTGAGCATTCCAGAAGGCACATGAAAAGGGGGAACTGTATCTTGGGAGCAGAGATATGGGAATGAGATTACTTGGTGCGGCTGCTGCCAGAGGAAGAGGGGTGTTTGGTGTGCTGAATAGACCTAGATTACGGGGGGAAGGATTTGGCGAAAATTTCCCTGGATAGCAGGAGAAGCAAAAGGGTGAGAGAAATATGATGAGAGTTAGATTTACAGTAGGGCACATGCTCTAAAGTCCTGGAGGATTTGCCAGACTGTGGGTTTAGGATAAGCAGAAGTTGATGAGTGCAGTAATAGGGTGAGGGCAGGAGTGAGGGTAATATGTAGGGCTGCACCGATACCGGTTTTTCGGTATCGAGTATGAGTACCGATATTTATATTGTGGTAATCACTGATACGAGTACCGATACCGGTACTTCCGGTAGCATAGAGCCAGCTTCCAGGGCAATCAAGGAGCCAGGCGAGGTGTCATTACCCACTGCCTGGCTTCTTGATTGCCAGGGAAAGCCGATACCATTCTGTTTTGCCAGCTCAATGCGGATTGGCCGGAAAGCTGACAATACAGTGACACAACCTTCACCCTGCAGACACCTCATTCCCCTTACATCGAACCTCAGCAGCATTCATTACCGTACCACAGATGTCCCTCGGCCAGCTGGGCAGACACCGCTCTCCAAGCTCTCATGATCTGCCCATGTCTCCTGTCTGTACAGCGCCTACGTGATCGACCCTCAGCCTGCTACTGCGCATGCACAGACTGCCCGGTGCTCTCATTCAGACATCCTCTAACAGCATCAAGCAGGCGGTGCTGGTGCTGTGCACACAGGAGACATGGGCAGATCCGGGAGAGCTTGGAGAGCGGTGTCTGCCCAGCTAGCCGAGGGACTGGTATGGTAATGACTGCTGCTGAGGATCTGTGTGAGGGGAATGATTTGTCTGCAAGGGGGGAAGTCGTGTCACCATATTATCAGATTTGTTTGCCCAGCTCATTGCTGATTGACTGGGCAGCCGGCTTCCCGGTCAATGAGCATCGAGCCGGCCAAACAGCATGGAGCCAGCTTCCCGGCTCCATGTTCCCTTGCGGCACTGCTGGTCAGAGGAAATCTCCCTCTGACCGGAAGTTGCAGTATCAGAGTTTTAAAAGTGTGCTGAAGTTATGCTTTTATAGCGATGTGCTTTGATAGCTATGTGCCTGTGCCTTGACCCCCTGACTGTGCCTTTCCCCATAAGAGATATTAAACTAATACTGAGATAGGTGGGGGTTTGATTGTCAACTATTCTATTAGGCAGGGGCGGACTGACAACACATGGGGCCCACGGGCAATACAATATTATGGGGCCCCCTTGTGCTCCACCCATATACAAGCCCCATCCACAAGCCCCATCCACAGCCAAAGGGCAGCTGTACGGCTATTTACAATATTCACAATAGCCCGTACAGCAGCCGAAGGCAGCTGAGTGGCTCAGCCGAGCCGAACCCATAGGTTTCAGCTTGGCTGAGTCGTATTCACAGCCGAAGCAGGGAGAAAGGTGGGCCAAAGCCGACCGATCTTCACACAGATGACAGCTGGGCGGAGCCAGCCATGATCTCTCGGCTAGCTCCGCCCAGTTGTAATAACAGATCAACGTTCCCAAATGACCAGGGGATGCTGATCTGATCTGTCATTAAACAAGAACAACTGGGCGTCACAGCCAGCTCCACCCAGTTGTTATTTATTGGCCGGGACCAACTAGAAGACTCTGGCAGGTGTCGGCCAATAGGAAACAGGATGTGCGTCATTTGTTTTCTTCTTTAAAATATTTTTAATTTTTTTAAACTTTTCCTATTTTTTAAAATGTTTTAAACAATTTTTTCAAACATTTTTTTTCCTCATTCATTTAATTTTTTTTCGATTCTGCTCGCTACCACGGAGGTACTGAGCAGAATAGCCGAGCCGAATGCCACTGCGGCATTTGACTATTTACTTACTGCCGTTCGGCCCCTATGAGAATAGGGGTGAACAGCAGTGAGTGAGCTGCCGGAGCTGCGGCTCAGCCGATCCAGATATTGGATTGGCTATGTCGAACTCCTTCTGCACCTCAGATCAGCACAACATGCAGAGCATGTTGGGCTGACCGAAGGCAGCCGATGTACGGCTGATTTTAGCCGAGGCAAGGCTGAAGTCAGCCCTACAAGGCTGAAGTGAATAGCCGAACAGTGTTCAGCTCACTTCACTTCGGCTCCGTTATACACCCGGTAAATAACCCACATAGCGTTTGCACACGTGACGCAAACACTATATGTGAAACAACTGCTCGGATTCTGCTCGTTTGCAGCTATTATATAGCCGCGAACGTGCAGAATCTGCTGCATTATCGCGCTTGCACTATTTTGGGAGCCGTGCGGTTTCGTATAAGGCGGTCCAGCAATAGTCTGGACAAAGCAAATAAAAGTGCATTGTTTTTTCCAGTGTGAATGGAGCTTTAACCTGCGTGACGCCCAAAATACTGCAAGCGCGCTAATCCGTCAGATTCCACACGTTCGCGGCTATATAATGGCCGCAAACGAACGGAATTCGTGCAGTTCACATATAGCATTAGCACCCCGTGCGGGCTCCCACATGAAAAACCGCACGGGAAGCGTAAATGCTGTATGTGAATGCAGACTAAAAGGTTAAAAATCTTCCCATTTACAGCTCAAAAAAAAAAGTCATTAAATTCACTTACCAGCATCAGGGCTCCCGATCCCCAGGTTCCAGTCACGGTTTTGTAGAACCCCTCCAGTGGGGGGGGCCCAGGGCCAGATTTCAGTGGGGCCCCCCCAGCATGAGGCTCTCATGCCTCCGTCCATCCATCCGCCCTCTGCGGTACGTCCGCCCTCTGCGGTAGGTCCGCCCTCTGCGGTAGGTCCGCCCTCCGTCCACTGCGGCACGCCCCCATCCACTGCGACACGCCCCCACCTCGGAGCTCTTCTCAGCCGCGCCACTGTAGGAGATGCGGCTCTGTTAAAGCGGCTAAAGCTTTAACAAACCAGCTTCCTCTTCCATGCGGGCTGAAAAGGGCATGGGGGTCGGTGACGGGCCCCCTCTTTGGCCGCGGGCCCTCGGGCACTGCCCGACTGCCCGTATGGTCAGTCCCCCCATGCTATTAGGAGTTGATAGAGTTGTGTCTCTATACATGAGATGCATGCAAGTTTCCTTCAAAACAATGCAGGATGGTTATAGTTATGAAGATAAGGTGGTCCCTTTAATCATGCAAAGCAAAAGTAGGTAATAATTTGATGATAATGTATACTAGTTTTAGGAAGTTTAGGGTAGTATTACCAAGCATATATTCAGCAAAAGGACAGCTTCAATTATGCACAGCAGTGAAAGGGTTACGTTGATAAGTTGTAGTTGAGAGCAGTATTACCAAGCATATATTCAGCAAAATGACAGCTCAAATTATGCACAGCAGAGAAAGGGTTAAGTTGACAAGTTGTAGTTGAGAGCAGTATTACCTGTGGAAGAGCAGAGAGAAGAGGAGATTAAATAAAATGTTGCCGTTTTAAAAGTGTGCTTAAGATTTCTATGTGCAATGATAAACACCACACATTTTATAAGGTATGGGCTATGTGGATTCATTACAGCTCATTCCAATCACAGGATTGCTAAGCCTTATTGGGTACTTAGATCTAAACTCTTGGAGGTTTGGCAAACTCTATATGGCTCTTAGAAACTCTATCTCCTGACGTGGTGAACACATGTTATTCTGTTGATTATATTACTATAGCCTGGTGACACACTGCATATTTCAACCTGCCAAGCTGATCTGCCGCTTATTTGCTGTTTTCCTATTCATATGTCTGCTTCCCACACCTATACTACATTTCCCTCCCCTGCCAATCCCTTCTCTCCCTCCCTATCCCCTTTATTCTTTACACTGTTAGTGCCAACCTGCGGGCTGGTGTTTGTACCACTGATAAACTCAGGTGTTCGTGAACTGCTATCCTGACTTGAATGAAGTCACTAGCCTGAAGGGGCCTTTTTGTTATGCTGCTCTTTTTTTTTCTTCTTCTGTATAATTGCATTTTTGTACTACAAAAACGTTGAAATTGAAAATAAAGATTATGTAAAAGAAACCTACACTGAGTGACCACCTTTTGCCTTCAATACTGCGGCGATTCTTCTTGGCGAGATGTTGAAAGGTGATGCAAGGAATCTGACACCATGCCTTATGAATAGCACTGTCCAGTTCTGTGAGATTTGATGGTTGTGGAACCAGCTGCCTGATGGCTCTTTCAACTTCATCCCACAAATGCTCAATTGGATTGAGATCTGGTGATTGTGGGGGCCACCTAAGCAAGTTAAAGTCTCCCTCATGTTCTTGAAACCACTCCTGCACAATACGAGCACCGATTTCAGTGTATAAGAGGGTGAGCAAAATTGATATTTGCCATTTAGGCAAAATGCATTGGAGTCAATGAGTAAGGCAAAATTCATGTGTTTTTTAAGGGTGCAATGGGCTTGTTTCCTGTAGGTTGCAGAAGTTCTTTTAATTTTTTTTTTTAAAGTTTTTATTATTATTTTTACAACAACTTCAAGTGCACCTAGAAAGAATTACAATGGTAGCTGTCACTGACGAAAAGTCTTGGCTTGAGTTCAACTTTAAATGTGTGTTAAGGATGTCATTTATGTGCCTATGTGGATAAGATTTGGAAGAAAGGTATGATCCTTGGGTATATGAACGAGATGTACCGATACTTTGCAAGCCCACACAGAAAACTGAGTAAACACGTTAAGTTAAAGGTCTCCATAGAGAACACAAGGCCAAACCTTGTGGCTGGAAGTAAGGAGATTTAATCTCCAGCTGCAAAATGTGCTCTTTATAGTAAGAGAAGTGAAACCGTGGAATTCAGTCTACAAGAATTGTCATTGGCAGATAGTTTAGAGAGATTCAAGATAGGATTGTATATTTTTTTAACCAAACAAAATGAACAGACTACCACCACTAGAAAACACACGATGCAATGATGATACAGAAAGTTTTCTGGTTTTCACAATGGGGTCAGAATTTATTTTCTGCCCTTATGGTAAAGTAGGAAAGATTTTCATCATGTCATGGTAAAAATGCACAATGTACATATTTGACTGTGTTCAGATGAAGTTACATATTTTAGATGTGGAATTGTCCCTTAAATACAACAATTAACGGGCAGGACGGCTTTGCTGCCCATACATAAGCTACTTACTCACAATGTAGTTTCAAACGACTGTGACGCACCACAATTTGAATCAGTTTATTATTTAAAGTTGATAATCTAATAATGTTTTACTTTATAAAATAAAAGCCAAGATTTTATAAGGAAATAGTAGGAAATGAACATAACACCTGGGACTATGAAATACATTTTATGTTTTATGATATAGGGTCATATTGCCCAATGTTATTTTTTATGTAACCAGTTAACTTTTCTGCTGCTTTGTTGGCCTCTTGGGATACAGTCATTCATAGTACACAATTTTTTGAACTCATGATTAAACTTAAAAGTAAACTTGGGACTTTCTTAACGGCAAGCAATAGTTGTTCTGTCCCCATTATACATTGCCCTGTATAGCTTGACATGCAGCTCAAGCCTCCTATTCTGCAATAAGCCAGACTGAGTGAAATATTGATGTTTTATTAAGAAAACAGGGGGGGCGCATGCGTGCGACGAGTTGAGTTGGCTCCGTACCTGCCGGGTCCCAAGTAGCCTCTTCAGCCTTCGAGACTGAACTAAAATCATCCCCCGATCGCTAGACAGCAACCACAGAATCTTGGGTGTCTAGAACATGTCGCGCCCGGGCCCAAAAACGAAGCAGAAGCCCCCAAACATCAAGGAGGCGCTCTCTAGTGCGGCTCTTAAGATGGCGCCGACCTGCCCACGCTCCTCTCCTTTCACCCGTGTGGCTATGCCACGAGGCCATGAGGATGGAGACAGCCGAGCCAGCTCCCTGTCTCCCACTCGAGTCATTCCCGATCATAAGGAACTCCTGGCTAGGATCGACAAAATGCTGAACAAGACCCTGCAGACCACGTCGAAGCAAATAACGGAGCGGCTGACCAAGGAAATCATGGATTTGGATCACCTTAGAGGCCCGCATGGAAGATACAGCAGTGACGCTGGATACCTATGCCAGGGACCTGGACTCTCTGAGGGATGAAAACCTGACCCTCCACTACAAACTGGAGGACCTAGAGAACCGCTCCCGGAGGTCCAATCTCCGCTTCCGAGGGATCCCCGAGAGGGTCATAGACCTCCAATCTACTGTCACTGCCTTTCTGCAGGAACTCCTACCCGATTGAACGGCTCGAGTTCGAACGCATCCACCAAGCCCTTGCCAAGAAACCTGTGTCGGGCCCTCCCAGGGACGTCATCGCTAAATTTCTCTACTTCCGCACAAGAAAGAACGTCCTGCAAGCGACTCAAACCCATTCCCCCTTATCGTTCTAGGTGTACGAATATCAAGTGTTTGCGGATCATGCCCCTTCTACTATCACCAAGAGGAGGGAAATGAAGCCGGTCCTCAGAGTCCTGCAAGCCCGCAACATCCCGTATCGCTGGGGCTTTCCCTTTTCGGCTCTCCTGCGCCTATAACGGTCGCACCTACTCGGGCACGACACTGGAAGACATGCAGCACCACCTGAACACGTTGAGCCTTCCGGAGAAGCCGGCTGACCTCTCTACCCACCGTAGCCGTTCAACGACTCGTCAACCTACACCTCCTTCTTCGGCCCTTCCGCGGAGGAATCGCTCACCTTCCCGCCGGAGAAGAACTCCTGCATCTGGATCGCAATCTGACCAGGATGGCTGAGGTTTCCTTCTGAATGCTGCAGTGGCCTACAAGCGGGTCATAGCCCCTTGATCTGTTTTCCCCTTCAGTCTGGTTCAGAATGACTGCCAGTTTGAGCTACTGATTATTTCAGTATACGTGAGACTATCCGTGCCTCTCCCCTGCACTCCTGTTTCCT
>NW_017306372.1:1488922-1492923 GCF_000935625.1 Nanorana parkeri
CCATCATTTTCCTCATTAGCTTTTTCTTCCCCTACAGCTGATCGCTTCCTCAAGGGAACTTTGAGCAGCGGACCCTGCTGCCTCCTGGACTGTCCACCTGCACATATACCCCCTTTACCACAATGCTCAGTGCCCCTACTTACTGTGATATGTTATCCAGCTCCTGTCGATCCCTAGGTGGGCAGACTGGATCTTCTCATTGTAACACTGTTACCTCGCATGGATCTCGCCCTTAATGTTACATTGTTGGGACAGGCATACATAAAAGATACATGCTCAACTTGCTGTACCCCTGCTGTCGTGTACAGGCATGGCTGTTTGTAACACAAATGTGTCCTTATTGTCTTCCCCGCCGCCCCCCCACCCCAACCCTTCCCCCGAAGACCTTATCACTTACCTTCCCTCTCCCGTTCCAGTCCCTACATTCCCTCCCTATCCCTGGTTATATCACGAATACCTTCATTGCTGACAAACTTGTTATGTTATGTTGTTTTGTTGTGAGAGGTAGTTTGGGCCCGGAGAGGATTTGTGACCCCCGCATGGGCCGTTGTGTGTTGGACAACTCCTCCCGAGGGCCCCGACCTGCTTGGGCTCATTTTCGAACCTACTTAGGTCTCATTAAACTTGCTTGTTGCAATTTTTTTGTTATGTTCCTCTACTTTTCTTTTCTTCTATTTTCTACCCTCTCCAGCTGTTTTCTTTCTTCCCTCCTCCCTCCCCCTTCCTCTCCTACTCCCGTGGGTTTGGGGTTAGTGCGCCTGAACACACCTGCTCTCCACCCAGTAGATGCATTCCACTGAGCTCCCTCCCTTGGCTCCCGCCATGAGACCTGTACAAATCCTTACCCTCAATGTGAAGGGTTTTAATCCCCACATAAGAGAACAACAGCGTGTCGCCATTTTCGCTCACTAGGGGCAGACTAAGTATTTGCCTACAAGAGACCCACTTCTCCAGCAGTTCCACTCCCTCGTATTTTGACCGTCGCTATCCTCAGGTCTATTTAGCTAGCGCAAGCACGAAACATAGAGGTGTCCTAATCGCCTTTACCGGAGCAGCCCAGTTTATGTGTACGGGGAGATCAGGGACCCGACGGGGAGGTATCTACTCCTTTCTGGTATGCTACACGACACGGAAGAGACCATAGTCACATACTGCGCGCCCAATACGAACCAATTCCCGTTCTTCACTCACCTTTTGCAATTGATCTCACAACACCAGAAGGGCACCCTAATACTCTGCGGGGACACTAACTCAGTGTTGTTTCCCTTCCTCGATAGGTCAATCAGCCTTAACATTATTACAACCAGCCTAACATTGAGGAGTAGGTCCCCCTTCTGCCACCAAAATAGCCCTGACTTATCGAGGCACTGACTCCACAAGACATCTGAAGGTATGCCATTTTGATGCATCCCTAATAATAAAAAAAAATTAAAAACTAGGTCCAGTTTTTGAAAACTCTGTATTTATGTTCAGTGTGCTTTTAAGTCGCCGACATTGTAAAAGTAATAGTAGCTTTTTCTATATATAGCTCAATATCTGTGTCTAAAAAGTATTAAAAGTATTTCATTTTTTTACTAAATGAAAATGTAAAAATAAAACCAAGACTTAAAAAAAAAAAAAAGGTTATTGCAACCTATCAGCAATTAAACTCTTTCAAGACCACTGGGATTTTATGTAGTCAAAGTACTTAAATAATTAAAATGGTTCAGACATACTTCAGGAGGAAGGAAGTATTTGACTAATAGCTGCACAAATTCTAGTACATAAATTGTGATTTATTTGTTACAATGTACATGCTTGTCATTTTAAGTATGATAATTAGCCAATTAATGTTCGGAACAAGAAAATGAAAAAGAGGGAAAACAGGCACATTCCAGGCAGTGGAGACTTCCATAGATCTTAAACTAGAAAACTAAGTATCATAGGGATTAAAAGGGCTAATCCCATAGAAGTAAGTTCTGGGTAGCCAGACAGATGGATAAGCAGAGAAGCATTTTATATAGCTTCTATTTAAGTAAGTGCAGAAAATAAAGTATTTTTTCAACTGCAGTCTTTATCTTTTGAAATATGAATAATTTTGTTCTTGAAAGGAATGTATAGTGGTTTGCATTTATTTATTTTTTATTTCTTGTTTTTGGGACTAAAAAAATAAAAACATTAAAAAAAATGTCAGTATATTTTTAAAATGTTATGTGTTGTATTATTTTTTACTCAATATAAAATATTGCATATGATCATTACATAGACTTTTATCCAGCCAGTAGGCAAAACTCTCACCTTACATTATTCTCTATTTCCTTACCACTTGTATTAAAATGAGTTTAGCAGCTCACACAACTGAATGAGTCAGTAGTGACTCATCTCCTTATCAAACCACTTCAATGAGACAAAGTGAGTCTCAAGGCAGGCAGCTACAGCTGTGTTGTCTCTTTAGCTGGCCCATAGTGCTCTAGGAATCTCATGTTTATTCGTAAAACAAATATTGTATACGGGCAGCACATCATTACACGCTGCCCGGTTTCCTGATTGGCCTGGGAAACAGCTCCATGCTCTCTCGTCACTTGTGATGAGAGAGCATGGAGCCGACTTCGCGGACAATCAGGAAGCCGGGTAGCGTGCAATGACGCGCTGCCTGGCTTCCCGATTGGTCAGGAAGCTAGCAAATGCGGAAGCCGGGCGCCGTGTAATGACGCAGCGCCCGGCATTCTGTTTGTCCGGGAAGCCGGCATCATGCTCCCTCGTCATCTCATGAATCATAATATTAAGAAAGTGACCTTAAAGCATTAGTTTGTATTGCTTTAGAAAAAAATGTGGCCTGTCCCTTTAAGAAAAAGTATCGTTAATTGGTATCTGCGAGTACTTGATCAAATGTATCGGTACTCGTACTCGCTCTTAAAAAAGTGGTATCGGTGCATCCCTAACACATATGGTAAAAAAGATAAAATGTCAGTTTAAAATGTATCTATTTCAAAAATAAAATAAACACAATTAAAGATTCCCATTACAGATTCTCGTTAATGATGAAATTATATCTTGTTGCTATGTTCTACGCAAATGATGTTTCTTTATTTAGCTTAAGCAATATATGTTCACCTTTATTAAATTATAACTTCAAAACAAGGGCAGAATGCATAATATTATAATAGGGGTGAGAAAATCAAGATTTAACCTGGATTGCTCTAATTTGCTCAGTGTGGATATTTGAAACTTCCCATAGTTTCCACCCTTTCTCATAACAGGTGAAAAAAGCTTGTGCCATTAGACACAATCTTGATACAAGACCAAGTCACCAGTTTTAAGTGCTTAGGAGGTGAAAGCTATGCTCAGTGCTGCTCAGAGCCTTGATCTGTCGCAAACCCAGACACTATCATTCATATATTTACAATCCACATGCTAAATTGCCATCACTTTTAGTTGAAGGTACAACTCATAATGATGCAATGTCCATGAAAGCTAAGGCTAAGGGTTTTATCCGTGTATATGGCACCTTTAAATTTAGTCATGAAATCACAGGAAGAACATTTGTGATTTTGGGTCCAGATATAAAACTTGAAAATGGATGATTAGCTTTTCAGGACCACATAGTGAAAATATTTCTGCATCTTACAGAGAACCTGCAATTTAAGTAATGGATTATACTTTGCTTCAAATAATTATGATTTCTGGGAATATTTTTCATTTTTAATATTTGCAGACATATTATATATGGTCTTGAAGAATTTGAAAGCATTGTGTAAATTACAATTTGTGAATGTTTTTTATTATATATACAGTACAGTATATGTATATACACCTGTTTTTGTCTATGGAAAGTCTATTCATTTAAATATTCTTCAAACTCATTCCTTTTTTAGATGTATGTTGCAGCTGTTTCACCTTTACCAGATATGTAGACCTATTTTAAATTTGATTTTTACGTGACCAATTTGACTTTTTCTGCATAATAGATTTGGCTATTCATGAAGGGCACCACATTTATGTGGTGGTGGTGGTGGTGGTGG
>NW_017306372.1:1493000-1569416 GCF_000935625.1 Nanorana parkeri
GTCCCTTGTAGAAATCTTTCAGTTTGATTGACTTTGCATTATGTTCTGCACTTTGTTTCTGTGTTCTGTTTTTGTAAGTTCTATTTGTTTCTCTTTAATTAATCTTAGTTTTTAGGGAAAGTGGGAGACATAGGGAACTCCAACAGGGCACTTTCCTCTCTGTTTGCATTTTTTGGTCATCCTGTGTAGGCATGGGCTCGATGTTCAATTCGAGCATGAGTTCGACTCGAACATCGGCAGTTTGTGTGTTCGGTGAACACACCAACTGTCAGGGCGTTTGGCGGGCTGTTCGCAGGGCACTGTAACGCAGTGAGCCCTGTGCCTTGTGAGCCCTGACTGGCTAAAGTTTGTAAAGGTTCTCATTCATCCAGGTCATGGAATATCTGTAAAAAATAAGACTTGCTGTATTTTTCTTGAAGATGTTTCACTGGCCATCCAACCAGGTTTCCCAATTCAGAATGACATGTACAAAAATTATCTGGGAATAAATATAGTGAGTGTTGCTCCAATCCACATAATCTGTTATCTGTTGGATTGGAGCAACATTCACCATATTTATTCCCAGATAATTTTTGTACAAGTCATTCTGAATTGAGAAAGCTGGTCGGATGTCCAGTGAAACGTCTTCAAGAAAAATGCAGCAAGTCCAGTTGCCTTTACTTATTTTTACAGATACTAACCACTGGTCAGGTTCAAGACTTTGCCCAATCAGGGCCCAGTACTCTGTAAGAGCCATGATTGGGCAAAGTCATCATGATTTGCCCAATCATGGCTCACCTGTCAGATGCTGTAAACAGTTGGGCAGAGCTAGCTGTCACCGCTGTTGCCTGCATCTGTCAAAATGCCATTTTGCGGCGGGAGTTCGTCGCGAGTGGACGGGTGGATGGTTATTATTTTTATTTATTTTTCATTGTTTTATTTTTTGTTGTTGTCGAGTCTTCGTTGTGGACAACGCTGGATGCCGTGATTGACTCTGGATTACGTCGGTGGATCAATTTTTAAAAAAATAAAAGACTTGTCAAAAACTTACCCCTGTAACTACCCCTTACTCATTCACAAGGAAGGGGGTGCATCTTGGTGCCCCTTTATTAAAAGGGTACCCTGATGTGAATAAGCCCCTTATGGGCAGAACAGGGGGGTGTTCGGCCCATCACTAATCCTGTGCCCACTACTTTTTTCCATTTTCAGCTGACAGGAATGGAACTTGCCATGGTCTTCTGCTGCTGTAGCCCATCTTGTTGTGTGTTGTGAAATGCCCTTCTGCACACACCTATTGTGCAGTTGAAGCTGCTTGAGGAAATCTGGCCATTCCTTAGCTTCTGTCATGAACACACTGTAGGATGTTTCGTGTTTTTGCACCATTTTCTGTAAACGCTAGAGACTGTGGTGTGTGGAAATCTGAGGAGGTCAGTAGTTTGAGATGCTGAAAGCACCACATCTTTCACCATCAGTCATTACACAGACTACAAACTGAAGAAAACTCCCACACTTCCACAATCCATGTATAAGTACTGTACACACTATACCCTCATGTAGTAGAAACCTATCCAGTAAACATTGTTACTTTCCTTACTTTACCGTACTTACCAATTATTCCAATGTTAAAGTTGTTTAGTTCGCTTATCTTCTCAATGCTAATGTTTGGTGGGACAACAGATGAACCTCTTGACTTTAACTGCCTGTTTTATACGGTATATTGAGTTGCAGCTGCTTCATTCACTGTTTGGCTATTGGCATTATTAAGAAGGTGTACCTAATGAAATGGTCACATGCTTAAAAAGACCATGTATGTCAGGTCAGGTTAGACATTAGACATGGTGACAGCATTAAGTTATCAGCTGGAGTTGACTCAATCTAAAGGTGCAGTAGAGATCCACCATGTGGCAATTATCACAAATGAGCACATGCATGTGTATGTGAAGTGTGGCACATCCTGTGAATCCTTTTAATCAATAACGTCATGAAACACAGTGGCAGAGCTGCCACCATAGCAGCCCACAAAGTTGCTATAGCACCTGTGGCAGGAAGGAGCCCTGTAAGGGGACCAGGAGGTGTGTGTGTGTGTGTGTGTGTAGGGCTGCCCCCTCCTGAATGGAAGTGGCTCAGAACATAGCCATGCTATGCCATATCATCTGACTCCATAACAGACCTCAGACATTGTGGCTGGGTGCCAATGGAACCCTGCCACCCATTCTGTACCTTATGTTAGGATCAATAACAGGTTTGTCACAGTTGATACTGGCAGGTGCCACACAGGTCACCAGGGGAGCCCATCAAATTTTTGCTATGGGGCTGCTTGCTCTTTTGTTACAACCCCGATGAAACTGATTATAAATTAATATAAAACCAAAATGGGGCAGGTAAGGTTCAACTAAACCAAATCTGCTGAATTAGGACAGGGGGGTTATCCATGGATTTTCCCGTGCCATCAAGTTCTACAATGTCACATATATTATGTGCCTACCATCACAGCTAAGCACAAGCATAACAATTAGGAAATGAAGAATCTGAATTATACGTTTAAATAAAGAAGTAACTGTTAAAACTGGCCTTTAAGTATGTTATAGTGCTACTGAGTATGCTTGTTTAGGATATTGCTGTTAGTAGTTTGCAATGCATGTGGTCAAAGCCATAAAATTGTCTTGAAAACCTTCTGTATTTGACAATCAGCCTCTTCATAGAAGGGAAGAAGCACTTTCCAGAGGAAACGTTCCCTCTCTTGGCTCCCTTCAGTAGAGGATCTCATTAATTACCTCATGAATCCCCCAGCTGTTGTTTAGAATCTACTCACAGTGCCAAAGTCAACCCTCTTCTTTGCAACATTTGAAGATCGCTCCTAGTGATGTCTTCCTGTCCATGTCATATTTTAATCCTCTGATACACTAATTCTTTTCACATATCTGTCACAACTTACATATATAATATGTTTGTTGGAACTTTGTATATTTGTGTGGGTTTGGGTATATGAATCAGCTCTAGGAAGAGTGGTAAATGACTGTATGTCCAACTAGCATGCTGGCATACCTATGGCATGGTTTCAAAGACAGCAGAAAAATGGCAAGCGTGCTTCCGTGCATCTGTGATTTGTAGTCAGACTTATACAGCACATAGACCTTTAATAATCCCAGGCAAAAAGTGGTGTTGAACAAAAGGACATATAGATGTTCAAACAATTTTCAACAATGTAGTACTGTAGTACATTTGTAAATACATTATATAAAGTCAACTTCACCCAAAAGTGTGCATCGGTTTCAGTCTTGTGTGGTTGCCTGCAAATTGAACTACACATGTTGGTTTTATACATCTTAGCGACTCAAGGCAGGGCCAGATTACTGCATCACAGGATAGGCCATGGCCCGGCACATGATTTCTCTCAATTCATGTTACTGGTGGACAGCGACACATTCCTGTGTATAATATAGATTCAAGACTGAGGCCTTGATTTCCAGAGCAATCCAGATGGGTACTCATTGTTGTTTTCCCTATCATTGTCAGGAGAGTAGTGTACTGTATAATTACACATGTTAGAAGTTTATTTGTGCTATGTAATAACACATGCTGTTCTCCTGGCAGTTTTGTTCTTGGTGTATAGATCCAGAGGGGTCCCTACCATAAGGCCATAGCAAACATTTCACACTGAGTTCCCCAGTTAGTTAGACTCTACATTATGGATAATCAAGTGGGGAGAAATGGAAACACAATTTTGCATTGCAATGACTGCAAATGTTGCGTTAGACATATACTTCCTACAACCACGGGCAGCTTTCCTTCAAATTAAGTTTATTAAAGGCATGCCAGAACAATATACAAATGCATATTTGGATATTTGTATGATGAAAGGTGTAACAAGCAAAGTAAATATACCGACAATAAACAAATTGCATCAACAATGGTAATGAGTTGTAACGTGTTCAGCATGAAATAAGAAGGCATAGATAACACATACTTAATATTAAAATTAGGATACCAGAGTAGAAAGGGAGGAGAGTAATAGAAATATAAGTGTGGAGTAGGGTTTTGTAGGGAAAGGAAGGAAGGGAGAGAAGTCATGACTGAGGCTAGTATTTAGATATTTAACAAGAGCTAAGGGTCTACTTAAGAGGTAGGAAGAAGGGGATCAATTAGGATTTTGAAATGTTGTGATTCTTTGTATACAATACATGCTGAACACAAATTACGAAACCTATCCATTCAACTATAAGCTGTTCCATACACATGATTCTATATAAACAGTGCAGCGCTAAAAATACAATGGTGCAACTATAAAATAGTTATCCTAAATACCATCTAATATTTAAAACAGATATAAATATGTTCAGTAACAAAATATGTAACCAAATAATTATCCCAACATCAAAAGTGTACTGGGCAAACTGTGCAAAAAATATCAATAGTGCAAAATCTGCAAACATTTTTTTAGGGCAGTTAATATGTTATAGTGTCCCACATAAAACACTTCATCCGTTCATTCGTTTTTTTCCAAGTTAAAACCGGCCAACATTCTTATTGCCACAGTGTCTCTTTATCAACAAATTCTTCCAAACAACTCTGCGTTGACTGTCGTATTCAATCCACCTCTGTGCACTCCACCCTGAACTAGAAAGCTGATCACCTTTCAAGATGAACCTTATTTAATGAAAAGATCAAAAACATCTTAACAGCATCCTTCCACCGTCGCATCTCCATGATGCAATAGCTCAAAGAAAGATATGCAACCATAGTGCAACCAATAAAACATACTCTATTATAAAAACAGATTAAAAACACTTTTAGAGGGTTATTCACAAAGGAGCCAAATGATCCAGCAGTAGCTTTGTTGATAAAGAGACACTGTGGGAATAAGAATGGTGGGCTGTTTTAACTGGAAATGAATGCATGAACGGATGAAGTTTTTTATGTGGGACACTATAATATATTAACTGCCCTAAAAAAATGTTTGTGGATTTCGCACTATTGGTATTTTTTGCACAGTTTGCACAGTACACTTTTGTTGTTGGGATAATTATTTTGGCACGGAACATATTAATATCTGTTTTAAATATTAGATGGTATTTAGGATAACTATTTTATAGATGCACCAGTGTATTTTTAGCGCTGCACTGTTTATATAGAATAATTTGTTGTAAAGGTTTATATTACTTAGTGTCAGCTGCTGCTTTCTAACGTATAAAAGCACAGAAGTGTTAACCTATTATCTTATCTTATCTAAATTTTGTTCCATACACATGATTTTGTTTAAAATATCTAGCCATTCTGCGGGTAATGTCATGTATGTTGACTTCCAATGCTTGGGTATGACCCATCAGGCCGTGAAAAGAACAAAATCTAAGAACTGTCTTCTTGGCATCAGTGAGAGAACCTGGAATTATAGTCAATAATGCTAATTTTGAGGATTTGCTATGCTGTATACATCTGGGGTGATACTTGCTGATTGCTCTTATTCTCATTATTTTGTAAATACAGGAAGATGAGATAAGAAGGCTGTAAAGCAGAATGCATACAATAAAGATATCATGTGTTGTGGAGCACAGGAGGCAACACAAAGGTTTTCAAAGATAGGCCAACTTTCTTGAAGACTAAGAAAACTTGTCTGTCTGCTTTGCTAGTGGCTTGTTATTAGGTGTATAGACCCAAAGATATATGGATCCAATTGCATGTGTAATTACACAGTACAGGTCCAATCCTACTTCAACCTAACCGTTGCAAACATTGCAATGCAAAATGGTAGTTTCTTTAAACAAAAGCTAAATGGGTAACCCAGATGCTAGAATGTTATTTGTTTCTTTTTGCCTTACGGGAGAGGGGTGGATCAACAACTATAGCTATGATATCCTGTAGAACATGAAGAAATCTTAACTTTGATATACTTTTTATATCATACATAATGCCCATATGAAACAGTAGAATGAATCTAAACGTATCGTGATATTTAAAATACATAGAAATAATGCAAATGTTTATGTCAAATTTCAGTGACCTAAGTTCATGCTTGAAATGTCCTGCAATGATTGATCTACTTTGTGATGTCAGGAAACTTATGAAATATGTATTTTATCAGTGTAGAGAAAAACAAGAGTAAATCTGCTGTGGTGCCTTTAATCAATTGCAAATTGCCTGCTCCCACCCAAATTGGAGTTACAATGTGTTTCCAAGGGCACAACTAAATATTATTGATCACAGTGTTGGTGATAATAAATTTACGGTCTGTCATTTTAGATTCATTGATATACTTTTATATAATATAAGTAATTTCATTGATATCCTATACTATTTTGGTTTTATACAGAATAGAACAATATAGCATTATTTGGTTTGTTTTTAAATCCCACTGCCTAATCCTAACTGTTGCCTTCTTTTTCTCTGCTATATCATAACAAACGTTTTAATGTTTCTAAGGCAAGGATAAGATTACTTCAAATCTACTATAAAATGACTGTGGATTTGTTCTTAGCTTATAATAAATGATGTTTCAGGAAATTATAGGGTATTAAGTATATGCTGTTGATTATGCTCTAGAGTGCTGCTCTTAAATCACATTGGTACTTAACCCCTTTGGTATTGTAATATGGAATTAATGTTCCACTTACATGCCATAAATCACACACATCTATTTTAGTCAGAGAATTACAGTTCATTAGAATGAGGAAACAGTGCCTATTATCCACCGGACAAATGCAGGAGAGGGCAGTTTCACAGGAAAATCAGCTATTTTTCTATAATTTCCATTAAAGTGCACCTGTCATGATAAAAATATGATGGCTGCCATTGCTGTGCTGTTTCTGAAAATGATAATTGCCCGACTTTGTCTAGCCTTACTATTTCCGATTTAAAGGAGTTGATTTAGCAAAGGCAAGTAGCCTGTTAACTTATCAAGGGAATTTTCACTTTGCAAGGGAATTTTCACTTTGCAAGGGAATTTCCCTTTAGTTTAGTGAATGAGCAAAGCTCTGCTGACTTTCATAATTTAGTCATAGGCAAGCAAAAATACTGCTTTTTACTTTTTCTTGCATGTAATTGGGTGTTCTTTGCATTTTCACCACATTCACTAAGCTAGGGGAAAATTCTCTTCGAAAGTGAAAATTCCCTTCCTCAGTGAGCGGCCTATTTGCCTTTAGTAAATCAACCCCAAAGAGTCAGAAGAAGCTCATATGAAATGAAAGCCAGAATGGAATGAGACCTGCACATTACTAGAGAGAGTGCTGGGAGCTCTGAATTGGTACTTAAAGGAATGCGTAGCATTTGCCCAGATCAGCTGAGTCACAAGAGCCAAACAATTTGAAGGAATGGATAATCCAGGACCTTCACATTAAAAATGGTGGACTCACAGCAGCCATATAGTCAGCATGTGTTGGAACTATTAGGGAGAGCTACAGTTTTTTATTATTATATTTGACATTTGTTTTTTGAATAACAGGCTTGTTAGCCTCACACATAATATAAATAATGAACATGAATAAAAAGATTCACCCCCACATAGACTTCAACAAGGTTTGTGGCAAAGTTTGAACATCGAACTTCAAGCACAATTTTGCAGATCTGTTTGCAAACTAAACCCAGGCAGATTTGATAATGATTACTGATGGCTTCTGAGGAACACTAGCTCTGTGGTGTCTCTGTTGAGCCGAAGCATATGCCTTCGGCTGGGCTGAGCCGCTATGCCACCTTCGGCTGCTGTACTGGCTATTGTGAATAGCCCGTACAGCAGCCCATTGGTTCGACTGAAGAGAGCCGAAGGATCAGCTCTCTGAAGAGAGGCGAAGGATCAGCCAAAGCTACGGCTGTATCCTTCGGCTCAATAGTGAATAACCCCCTCAGTGTACATTGGTGCTAGGGATGCACCGATACCGATAATAGTATCGATATCGGTACCGATACCGAGTAATGGTCCGATGCCTAGCCCGATACTTTCTGTATCAGGAAGCCAGGCAGCACGTCATTACACGATGCCCGGCTGATTGGCCGGGAAGCCGGCTCCATGCTTCCTTGTCACTTGTGAATCAAGAAGCCGGGCAGCGTGTAATGACGCAGCGCCCAGCTTTCTGATTGGCCGGGAAGCCAGCTTCATGCTCCCTCGTCATCTCATGACGAGGGAGCATGGAGCCGGCTTCCTGGCCAATCAGGAAGCAGGGCGCCGCGTCATTACACGACGCCCGGCTTCCATGATTGGCCGTAGTGACGAGAAGCATGGGATGGCTTCCTTGTTAATCGGGAAGCCGGGTTGCGAGTCTTTACAAGCTGCCCGGATTCCCGGCTACTCAGGAAGCCAGGTGGCGAGTCATTACACGCCGCCTGGCTTCCTGAATGGGACTTCCAGTACTCGGTATTTGGTATCGGTGAGTACAGAAAAAACAATATTAGTACTCGGTACCAAAATACCGGTATCGGTGCATCCCTAATTGGTGCTGTGTTTTTTTTTAAAAAAAAAGCTCTGCAAAGGTGGAAGCTTTAAAATAAATTTCTAGCTTTGTTTACTACTGGTATTTGACACCTGCAAAAACGAACAGCTCTGTGGCTGGGATGTTGGAAGAAAGGTTGGCTTGCGTCTTCTCTGCAGTATGAAGAAGGTGGTACATGGGGGTTATATTTTACACTCAGTACTTAGTTTTATCTTTTTTTCATGTACAATGCCTGTATATTCAAAAGAACTTTATAGAGAACATAATGAAATATTTACAGCCATCTCTGCCCTTGAAAGAGTATAAAATACACACTCATGTGCAAAATTTAGAGACTGCTGTCAAAAATAGCGAGGGTAATGCATGCACAGATTAAGATCTTTCTTTTTGTGCAGATTGCATTGATAAGAACTTGATTATCCCACAGTTACAAGTAGATATTACAAAATAATGATTGAATACTACTGTAAGTGACTAAACAACAGTTATACTGTTTGATAACAATCTATTTAGGCATTTATAAATAATAGGGGCTTGCTACATTAGCATTTCATATAACACGTTTGATAATATAAATATAACTCTTGTATGATAAACGCTTTAAAGTTGGGTTATGTACATGCAAAATTAGCAGACTGTGTGACTGATTCTTCCAATATTGGGATGATTATACCATTGGCAAGAGGTTTGTAATTGAGATTGTTGTCATTAATACTGGACATTAGATATATGGTACACTACACCTTTTAAAGTGTAGTAAAAAGGTATATCTTCCTGCTTCTACTTCACTGTTTCTGTGGATCTGTTCTTCTTTCACCTCTGCTCCTGCTTCTTTATCATTACCACCAGTCATCAGAACACCAGTCATTGGGGGCATATCTGACATGAGGAAGCAAAGCTGTTTTCTTATACCAAGATGGCCACCTCCACAGAGAGGCATAGTGCAGAACAAGGCATGGTAAGTCCGTAATAGGGCAAGATTAGCTCCAGAGAGCCCATGGGTAATATTGGTGACTAGTTGTTTTTGCTTTTCTTTTTGCATTTGGTGAAGGAACAAGAAATATTCATCACTATTGCTATATATGGACATTTTCAGAGTTATGAAAATGTAAAGACTTTACACCTGATCAATTTTTATTCACTGATTATTGCTTTTTTGTATTGCTCATTGTTGTAGCTTGGCACATTTACTGTATATACTCGAGTATAAGCCGAGTTTTTCAGCCCATTTTTTGTGCTGAAAAGTGCCCCCCACAGTTAGAAAGATTCCTTCACTTCCTTTATGGTATAATGGTTGTCCTCAGGACAGGAAGTGAGGAAAAATCTTGCTAACAACACAGACAGAAAAAGTAAAAAGATGAGTGATACACAAGTAAGTTACATTTTTGTTAATAGTTAAGGTACATAATTGCATTTTGAAGATTTCACTCCAGAGTTTAGTGTCACTTTAAGTACGGGAAGGCTAGAACCTCTGTTGGCGTTTTATAGTTGTATGTTTTCCTGGTGCAGATATTTCTTCACTTCTTGTATGGTAAAACATTGTCCCTAGAGTGGAAAGTGAGTGGAAATTTCTGTAAAGGAGCCTCAAATTGGAGCAAAACGTGACAGGGGTTCTAAGTAGAGGTGCACAGAAATAACATTTTGAAACCAAAACCGAAAATAAAAAAATTGTCAGGCCAAAATCAAAAATAATTTTTTTTTCTAGCCTTTTTATTTTTTCATTTAAATATTTAATTTTTATTTATTTTTGAATAAATATTTTTATTTTTTAACTTTACTGTCGGGGCTCTGGGAAATATCAGTCTAAACAGATCCCTGATATTTTCCTTTTAAAATAGAAAAAGAAATTGAGGACACAGAGTCCTCAATCTCTTTTTCTGCAGCCTCTGTTATAAATGAACAGGAATCCTGTTAATTCATAACCTGTGGAGATAGTATGTTTACCATATCCACAATCATGAATGAACAGGAAGTGATATAGAGCACTTCCTGTTTATTCATAATTGGGGACACAGTACACATACTATGTTCTCAATTATTTACAAGCAGTCAGTGATCAGCTGATTGCTGACTCCTTGTACCGCTCTTCACCCTGACTCGCTGTCACAGAAGACTGAGGGGGCAGGGCAGGAGGAGAGCTTGGTCTATTTTGACACCTGACTTCTTCCCCGCACCACCAGCTCGGCCTCCTGTGACAGCTGACAGCTGTCCCTGCCCCCTCACCACTCTTAATCCTGATCTGTCACAGGAGGCTGAGTAGGGCAGGGAGGAGAGCTCAGCCTATTATGAGATTGTGGCTTACAGCGTTTTTGCTCCCCACCCTGCTCAGCCACCTGGACGTTTCTCTCCTCCCCACTGGAAACTGCGTTGTGTCAGGGGGGACACAGAGCATTGCACAGTGGGGAGGAGAGAAATGAGAGATGCACCGCAGTTTTGGCTGAAAGATGGTACTTTCTGCATTTTTCCAAAAGTGCCATTTTCGGCTGATATGTTTCGGCGGCTGAAATCTCAGTGCATCACTAGTTCTAACCCTTTCCCGTTTTATCTAAAATGAAAAAAAAAAATTGTTTTCAGTATAGATACACAGTGATATTGTGAAATCTGTACTGATTAGAAAGTGCTCAGATATCTAGAAATCCGATTTCATCATTGCTGTTAATAATAAGTTACAAAATGAGTTCTTCCAATTTTAAATGCTACAACAAATACTTGGGGCTGCCATTATTCTCACTAGCTTTACAGTATACAGAAATGTAAATTTATCACATACATATAGGTTTGCATATCTACATACCAAAATGGCAGACAGACCATACTACATAAATAACCTGTGTGGTCACAGACAATCCCTGCAGAGTGTCTGCTCCTTACAATACCCCCATGTAGGAAATGGAATTCATAAGAAGAATCAGTTTAGGGATGATGTCATAGACTGTATGGCTGTAAGGCAATGTATCGGGTCTGTAAAATGTTAGCTTAAGCTTGACAACCCATATAGATTTCTAAAGATAAATGGCTCATTATGTGTGACACTTTTGTTCCAAATTTATCATAATAAAAGCTATACATTTTGTCAGTTTGGAGGAATGGCAAATCATTTTAGAAACTAATTTCAACATGTGGTACTCTGGAAACTATTTCTTATCTATCTCTGTAATGTTTTTACACTGTATGTCATGTATGCCAGTTCTATATATCACCATCGGACCATACCAAGCCACAATTTTTTAAAATTATTATTATACAGGATTTATATAGCGCCAACAGTTTGCGCAGAGCTTTACAATATTAGGAAGACATTACAATCACAATACAATTCAAGACAAGATGGTAAGGAGGGCCCTGCCCCTGAGGGCTTACAATCTAAAAGTGAGGGGGAAGCGATACATGAGGATGTAGCTGTGTGGGGATGTATTGTCTGAGAACGTGAAGGTTGAGCGGTTAGGTTGTGGTGGGATAGGCTTCCCTGAAGAGATGAGTCTTAAGGGATCGCCTAAAGGCAGTCAGAGTGGGAGAGAGATGGACAGGTTGGGGTAAAGAGTTCCAGAGGATGGGAGAGACTCTAGTGAAGTCCTGGAGGTAAGCATGGGAGGAGTTGATGAGGGAGCTGGTGTCAGGATCCAGAGCACCCCCAGGTGGTGCTGGAGCCAGGTCCTGCAGTTCCTGTGCTCGCCTGCGGGTGTCTCCAGCAGCCAGGGACTGTAAGGAACCTGCAGCTCCAGTACTCACCTGCGGGTGTGCCCCAGCTGTGACTGATCATCCCATCACCTGGTGCTTCCAGGGAGGGTATTTAGGCCCTACCTGCAGTCAGGAAGCTGGCTCAGTATTGCGTCGCCTGCACTTGACTGATTCCCATAAACCTTAACCCTGCTTCCTGAACCTTGCTTCCTATCTGCAGACCTGTCACCGACCCGGCTTGTTACACGACCACTCTCTTGGATCCTGTTCCTGTACCGTGCTGCTGCCCTCCTGTGAACGACCCGGCTTGTACCTGACCACTCTTCTTTTATCCTGAGGCCTGCCATATATCTGCAGGCCTGTTACCCCTCCTTGTTGCTTCCCCCTGGCTGTAGGTGTGTGTTTGTCCCAACGGTGGGTTTATTACTTCACTGCAAAACCTGTGGGGGGTTGAGGGGGTTTGTAGTTTTGTTGTTGTGTAGCAAATAAACTGTGTGCATAGAACCCTATTCTGTGTGGGCATATTAATTTGGTCATCCTGCGTGGGTACCTGCATGTGGTGTGAGGACGCCTGTGCATGGTACCCTGACAGCTGGAAAGCAGGAGGTCTTGTGAAGAGCGGAGGGGACGGTTAGGGTGATAATTTGAGACAAGGTTTGAGATATAGCTGGGGGCCGAGTTGTGGATGGCTTTGTAAGTCATTGTTAATATTTTGACTTTTATCCTTTATTGGAAGCCAGTGGAGGGATTGTCAGAGGGGGGTTACAGACACTGAGTGGTTGGTTAGGTGAATGAGTCTAGCAGCTGCATTCATGATTTTTATGCTTTACTTTTTTACCTACGACACAGAGATGCCCTCATTCCCTCTCTGATTGGTGGCTTGTCAAGTCTTTGTTTTAATTATGAGCTATTGTACAAATGCAAAAGTGCAATGCTTTAAACAAGAT
Organism: Nanorana parkeri; assembly: GCF_000935625.1. NCBI lineage: Eukaryota > Metazoa > Chordata > Amphibia > Anura > Dicroglossidae > Nanorana > Nanorana parkeri. The sequence continues at coordinate 1,506,022 of NW_017306372.1, forward strand.
AACTTATTAGACTTTTGTCTTGGTGTTCTGGATTTATCTGGATTGCCCAAAGACTGCAATACCCTTGTGAATGTGTGCACATTTCATCTGATATGCATAAGTATTTCCAAATGGCTAAACTATAAAGGGAGTTTGTTGAATACATTCTAAATCTTTTTGTAAATTATGCAATGTAAGCTATAGAAAGTTGGAAGGTAAGATAACTTTGTAAAGATTAAATAAAGTTTAGAGCATGGCTAATATAGTAAAACAGTGTTCATTAAGGTTTTCTTGTAATCATCAATATGAATACAAAGACTGTTCCTTTCAAGTAATGGGTTGGGTGACGTTTCAGATCACAAAGGAGCATAGAATTATTATTATTATTATTATTATTATACAGGATTTATATAGTGCCAACAGTTTGCACAGCGCTTAGAAACAATAGAATCAATATTAGATATCATTCTCCATTGTAAAAGACATTTAGAAATGAGCTAGCTATCCAAATGGGTCCAAAGAAAATGTCCACTCTATGCTTTTATTTAAATGATGCTGTAGGTTTCAGACTCCTAATTGTATGTGCTATGTGTTATATGTGCCCATGTTGCATGGCAAGACAAGTGTAGATTATTTTCTCTTTATTACATATATGCACTTATGTATGTCAAAGAATGCACACATACCTGTACATTATTGCATATACATATTACCATTGGAACATGTTACTTAAAAAAAATTAAACTAGATCGCACGCAGATAATGAAAAAATCACATGCCATGCATTTTCTTCTCAGGGAAAAGACTGAGTACAAAAGGTTGCTATTAACTGTTAAATACAGGCTGGATCATTGGGAATTGGTCACACTGCCTGCCCAATGAATTGTGCTGTGATTAAATGGGACCACCTTTTACTGAGCTAAAAGGGCAACTTGGTCTTCATGCTCTTTTCTTCCCAATGATGTTTTAAACAGGCTGTCAGTGAAGTCCACATTGTGCTGCATTATGAATGCACTCTATTATGGCAAGTATTGTTCAATGAAAGCTCAATACAGATGTCACAGCTAATCTCCATTTTCACATGACATAAGTAAGTGGAGGTGCATTCATCTTTAAAGTTGGGAAATAAATAAAAATATAAATAATTCCTCATACCAGATTAAGTCATTGAAGGGACGCCATCTCCTATTATGTTTAACCCAATGAAGAGAGTGAATTGAGCAATCTACTCATAAAATGGTATTGAATTAAAAAAACACTGTTATTAGAGGAGTATAGTCTTTATAAGAGAGCTCCACACAGTACTTGTTTGCATCTGTACTAGTGACATGAAAAAAACTCTGCTGCAATTTTAGAAAAACTTGTGAGGTCTCCATGCATGTGACAGTTAGAAACACGTAGAAGAATCATTATATGTGTATGGCCCATTTCTTTTTAAATAAGTCACAACCTAGTAGGCCTGGACTTGGAAAGACTACACTGCTCCCATGACACAATATGAGCTTCCTTTATTCTGCTTTATGTAAGCTCTGCTGTCAGAATGATGTGCTGAAGTGGGTGGGATAAGACGTAACATTTTCCATCTCATGAACGGTATATTAGCTGCTCTCCCATTGTAAGGAAAGAAGACAGAAGTGTCAGATGGATGTGTTTTAGATTCATAATTTAAAAAAAAAATAACCATGCTTTCCCTATGACCAGAGTTTTCCTTTAAACATATTACATTCACGCATTTGCTATTTAAGCATATGGTGGTCTTCAGATGGGAGCTCTTTCAAGTGTGATGAATAACTACAAACGGTTGCAGTTTTCCTCTATTAAGGATAGTGGTCTTCCAAAACAAAAACCCCTCTTCCTGATACTTTATTCAACAGCAACATTATATAGGAAAATTCCTTAGCAGAAAGGGAAAAAAGTACTGACTGATATATTAGGAAACGGATGCTTCTTTCTCATGCATCAATCTTACAGAACACATCCTGAAGTTCCACATAGGTATCATTCCAAGGCGGAAAGCACAAATACTAAGAGGATTCATGTAACAGCAAATGATGTTCTTAAGGTACAGAGCCTGTGCCAGATATTTTATTTGAGGTTGTATACCCAGCAATATTATGCTGGCCAAGAACATTTCACACAAACACAGGAATGCTTTACAAAGTATTTTGCTATTTCATTCCCAATTTCACCACTAAACTCGTACATCCCTTTGATGTCCCAGCCAGCAGATTGATCATACTAGGGGATTGTTGGTGCATGTCAACAGATATTACACCTTCAGGTCATCTATACTTTTAATAAGATTTAATCCAACTTTATTAATTTAGTCTGGGTTCTGGCATTCATGTTATAGCTAGGCATGAGGTTTCTTTTATTTATGTATATCAAAGCAACCTGCTATTATCCCTGTATTGATTGCTTTGCCGGTTTAGTGCATGCTCTTGCTAAATGTTGCTTGGCTTAAAGTCCAAGCATATACTATCCTGTTATAACATCAGCATTGTAATAGGAATACATACTGGAGTTGCTTTTGATAATGTAATCAAAGCTTACTTGAAAAAAAAAAAAAAATTTATGTAGCGAGTGCTGCCTTCCTTCTGCCCATCACTTTCAACAACTTCCTGGATTTGCATGTTCTCCCTGTGCTTGTGTGGGTTTCCTCTGGTTTCTTCCCACACTCCAAAGACATGCTGGTAGGTTAATTGGCTCCTGTCTAAATTGGCCCTTGTGTGTATGCATGTGATATAGGGACCTTAGATGGTAAGCTCCCTGAGGGCAGGGACTGATGTGAATGTGCACTGATGTAAAACGCTGTGAAAATTGTTGTAAATAAATAATGAATTTGCTTTGCATCTCTTTGCCTGCTGCTTGATTCGATGCAATCTTGATTTCTCAAGACTACATATTCCATCATGCATTGCTTCCATCAAGCAATGATAATGTTACATTGTTCACACCTTGAGTTTTACTTTAGAAGGCACACTCTGTGGGAGTTGTGGCACAAGGAAGTATATACACAGAGTTGGATGAAATCATGTTAGTGCATTGAGGAAATACATCATGAGGACATCTTCAATAAGTACATTTACAAACTTCTAGATCAACATGGTTATTAGGAGTTGGATAGGACTTCACAATTCATTATAGAAATACATATCTATGTTTTGTTTTTGACCATAGATACCCTTTAAAATGTACTGCCTCAGTTATTAGTTTAATGCCAACATCTGAATTATTTATGATCCAGGAAATCTATGTTGACCAATAAATTTAACAATACTGATCTAATACTGATTTACCCCAACAATTGTTTTTTTTCAGCAAGAATAGCTAAAAATGACCGCCTTATGGCTAAATATACCAATCATTATGACAAATAACATGTCTCATGGCTTAGAGCAGGGGTGCCCATAAGGTCGATTGCATAGCGATCAGTGGTAGATCACGATGGCCTCTCCTTCCGCCTGTGCTGCTTCTCTGGATCCCCGCTGCTCTCCCCTAGCTGTATGCAGCAGGGATCTGAGAAGTGAAAGAAGCACTGAAGCCCGCGGCGGAGGAGGGAGACACTGTCACAGAACTAAGGCCGAGCAGTGAGGAGAGAGAGAGACGCTCGGCCTCTCTCTCCCCTTCCCGCTCGGCCTTAGTTCTGTGAAAGCGGCTCTGCCCCCCCCGCGGCTGCAGCTCTTCTTTCACTTCTTCTCAGATCCGCCTCTGCCTGGGAGAGCAGCGCAGATCCAGAGGAGAAGCTGAGCCCCCCTGTGCGTGGCGGAGCGGCAGAGGATCGGGACATACCAGTGATATGTCCCGATCCTCTGTGCAGGACAAACACTGGATCGATCAGCTGATCACTCCAGTGTTTGTAAATAACTGGGGACACATAGCACTATGTGTCCCCAGTTATAAATGAACAGGATGTGATTTACATCACATCCTGTTCATTCATGAGTTTCTCAATGGGGAGAAGCACTTCACAACAGAGGCTCCTCCCCATTCAGAAACTGGATGATAGGAAAATATTTTCTGAATGAATGGGAAGCCTCTGCGCTTTCCATTCATTTAGAACAGAGGCTGCAGAAAAAGAGATTGAGGACTTGGTGTCCTCAATTTCTTTTTCTATTTTAAAAGGGAAATATCAGGTGGCTGTTTAGACCCCTAATATTTACCCCAAGAGTAAAAAAATATATTAAAAAAATAAAAATTAGTAAAAAATAAATCCTGGAGGCAGGGCACTGGGTGACATCACACTCCTGTTGGCGCGGGGGGGGAACACACACACACAGTTTTCTTTCTTGCCTCGGGCGCAAAAGGAGCTGGCTACCGCTATGGTCCTGCAGTGCTCGCGCAGCTGTCGGCTGAAAGTGGCAGACGCTGCAGATGGAAAGGGGCGGGACACCTCTCCCCATGTGCTACATCAGCCACACGAGCACAGTGGGAGGACAGGACGCGGGGCCTCTAGGACGCACAAATGTGCCTGGGTTCCGGGTGCAGGCGATCGAACTGTGGGCGAAGGGGAACCCCAAGAGTAAAAAAATATATTAAAAAAATAAAAATTAAATAAATAATAAAAATAAAAAATAGTAAAAAATAAATCCTGGAGGCAGGGCACTGGGTGACATCACACTCCTGTTGGCGCGGGGGGGGAACACACACACACAGTTTTCTTTCTTGCCTCGGGCGCAAAAGGAGCTGGCTACCGCTATGGTCCTGCAGTGCTCGCGCAGCTGTCGGCTGAAAGTGGCAGACGCTGCAGATGGAAAGGGGCGGGACACCTCTCCCCATGTGCTACATCAGCCACACGAGCACAGTGGGAGGACAGGACGCGGGGCCTCTAGGACGCACAAATGTGCCTGGGTTCCGGGTGCAGGCGATCGAACTGTGGGCGAAGGGGCTGCCTGCGGTGCCTGGCTGCGGTGCCATTGACTTCAATGCACCGCCACGCCCCCTCCCACCCCTGAATGCAGGTGTTTTTTTGTTGGTAGATGTCATTGAGCTCATCATTTGAAAAGTAGATCTCCAGACGAAAAATTGTGGGCGCCCCTGGCTTAGAGAAATCAGCCTAAAGATTGTCGTCACATACAGTACATATGTTTTAGGACCTTCGTATTGCACCTTGCTAATGTACATCCCACAGCCCCCTAAAACCAGACCTCAGGCCATGACCGAAGAGAAGGTAAAGTGCCTCCAAACCCATACCACGACTAATCCAACTGACAGCCTTGAGGTAGTGTGAATAGATATTTCACTTTGGAATTATTTGACATTCATCCACTGTTTTCCAATGTTAGAGTTAACATTTAGGGCTTGTTCACATTAGGACACATAGAATTTTCTTTTTACACCATACATGTATGATGGTGTGCTGAAAAATGGAGCCCAATGGGCATAGTGTGAAAAGCCCTAAATGAATACTATTACTCTAAAACACAAGACTAAGTAGTCTATGTTGGCCCAACATGTGCAAACCCAGGCATTACTCAAATGTTTGACCCTCTCCCCAATATTGTATCCCATAGGACAGGGGTGTCAAACTCAATTTAATCGATGGCCGCATCAACATTATGGTTGCCCTCAAAGGGCCTGGAAGACTATATAAATGTATCTAATCTTTATCATAATTGCCTCTGCATTCGATTATCACTGGTTTTAGTAATAACTTAATACCTAGATCTGAAAGTAGAAGTCTAGGAAATAGCATGGTGGGCCGGATTTGGCCCCTGGGCCTTGAGTTTGACACATGTGCCATATGAAATGGTCATTCTGTGCATTGAGGTCACTTTATTTACATAAAACCACCTTGTGTAAATGTTTGAAGATCATAACTGTCAGGAAACATCTTGTATTTATTTTGAAAACACCCCCTCTCGGAAAAATAGACACAAGAAAACAAGTAATATTACAAATTACAGGTTTATTGCAAAGAATACTTGCATTACTATGATAATATAGTAAAATTACCTGTGAAAGCTAAAAATGCAATTACCTGAGATAATTATATATAAAAAAAAAAGAAAAGAAAGTGATTTATGAAAGCCTGTCCCTCCCACAGTGAATACAAATGAAATACTGTACACATGACATATTTTCATCTAAATAACTATTTTAATGTTACATTATAGACAAAAAGCATAAAGTTGCTCACATGACCTTCTTGCAGCCAGTGTTTACAATAACAGAATGTTTAATAAATGAATATGTCTATATCTTCACACATACATATACACTCAAATATTCATAAATTACACACACAAACTCACTTTTATGGACAATATATTTAAATTAATAAAAATATTTTAAAACACAGGGATTTAGAGCAGAATTACAAAGTCCTTTTTTTCGTCTGTTTAATTTACATGGTTTAAAAATAAATGCCCGTTCAGAACGTATCCAAGCAGTCCGCATTAACTATACAATGTAGCTGGTGAGATCCAACAAATATGACGTCACGTCGATGATTTGGTCTAGAATACCTGCCCTGGCCACTCTGCGAATGTTTCTGTCCACCTGCTCACACTGTGAGCCCAGGTATCCTTTTTTACATAAACACTTGTTTGGCCTTACACAGACACCTCCATGTCGACATGCTGGTTCACATTTTGCTGTTGAAAATAAAAGAAATACATAGTCACTGAATGAAATTTATAGAAACATGAGGCCTTTAAAGGGGAGAAAAATGTGATATGAAAATCAAAACATTTGATCCATTCTTTACACTCTCTGCCCTCTTCTATGAGCTTCATGTTGAACAGAGCACCACCGATGCAACATATGGTTTGTTGAAAGTGCCTCGCAAACATTCTACTAATTTTTAATAAGTGCATTGGTGAAAAGCAGGGCTGTGATTAGGGACCCGATCCATTTTACTGCCTGAAAATAAAAAAAAAACTCATTAGGGGGTACAGGTGGTGCAGTGGGCGGCTCTTTAATTAGGCAAATTAGGCGGCCGCCTTAGGCCTCGCGCTCCCGGCCGCCTAGTTTGCCCTGTCGGAACGGCAGCCAGGTACCGTTGTGAGCTCAGGGCTGAGAGCTCATCCGTTTCCTCGATCGTCGGTGTGGACCATCGACTCGGTCTTCTGGACGGAGCTCCGCCCACCAGCCAATGAGAATAGACCTCACCCCTCTAATCCACCGCACTAGGATCTCTGGCTGGGAGGGCGGAGTTTAACTTCAAAAGCTGACATCGTCCTGCACGCTCCTGCCAGCCAGTTTCCCCCTGCAAGATGCGGCCACCACAGCACAGGAGTGGCAGGCTGGAGAGGCCTATGGTGAGCCCTGTAGAAAGCAGGTGAGAGCCCTGTGGAGAGCGCTGGTTTAACCAGAGCTCTGTGGGGTCTCACCAGGGCTCTGTGGGGGTCTAACCAGGCTCGTGAAACCCCACATAGCCATGGTGAGACCCCATGGAGCCCTGGTGAGACCCTACGGAGCCCTGGTGCTGGTGAGACCCTACGGAGCCCTAGTGCTGGTGAGACCCCACAGAGTACTGGGGAGACCCTACAGAGCGTTTGTTTAACCAGGGCTCTGTGGGGGTCTTATCAGTGCTCTGAGGAGTCTCACCAGGACTCTGTGGGTCTAACAAGGGGTGAGACCCCATGGAGCCCTGGTGAGATCCTACGGAGCCCTGGTGCTGGTGAGACCCTACGGAGCCCTAGTGCTGGTGAGACCCCACAGAGTACTGGGGAGACCCTACAGAGCGTTTGTTTAACCAGGGCTCTGTGGGGGTCTTATCAGTGCTCTGAGGAGTCTCACCAGGACTCTGTGGGTCTAACAAGGGGTGAGACCCCATGGAGCCCTGGTGAGATCCTACGGAGCCCTGGTGCTGGTGAGACCCTACGGAGCCCTAGTGCTGGTGAGACCCCACGGAGTACTGGGGAGACCCTACAGAGCGTTTGTTTAACCAGGGCTCTGTGGGGGATTTATCAGTGCTCTGAGGGGTCTCACCAGGGCTCTGAGGGGTCTAACCAGGCTTGTGAAACCCCACATAGCCATGGGGAGACCCCATGGAGCCCTGGTGAGCCCCTACGGAGCCCTGGTGCTGGTGAGACCCTACGGAGCCCTAGTGCTGGTGAGACCCCACGGAGTACTGGGGAGACCCTACAGAGCGTTTGTTTAACCAGGGCTCTGTGGGGTCTCACCAGGGCTCTGAGGGGTCTAACCAGGCTTGTGAAACCCCACATAGCCATGGGGAGACCCCATGGAGCCCTGGTGAGCCCCTACGGAGCCCAGGTGCTGGTGAGACCCCATGGAGCCCTTGGTTTAACCAGGGCTCTGTGGGGTCTCACCAGGGCTCTGAGGGGTCTAACCAGGGCTCTGAGGGGTCTAACCAGGCTTGTGAAACCCCACATAGCCATGGGGAGACCCCATGGAGCCCTGGTGAGCCCCTACGGAGCCCAGGTGCTGGTGAGACCCCATGGAGCCCTTGGTTTAACCAGGGCTCTGTGGGGTCTCATCAGTGCTTTGGGGGGTCTCACCAGGGCTCCGTGGGTCTAACAAGGCTGGTTAGACCTCAAAGCACCCTGCTACCCTGGTGAGGCCCCCTCAGAGCCCACAGAGCCCTGGTTTAACCAGGGCTCTCACCAGGGCCCTGAGGGGTCTAACCAGGCTGGTGAGACCACATATAGCCATGGTGAGACCCTAGAGAGCCCTGGTGAGACCCTACAGAGACCTGGTGCTGGTGAAAACCCATCTCACCCTAGTGAGACCAGACAGAGCCCTGGTGAGACCCCACAGAGCCCTGGTTCAACAAGGGCACTGTGGAGTCTCACCAGGGCTCTAACCAGGGTGGTGAGACCCCACTTAGCCCAGGCGAGATCCTACAGAGTCCAGGCGAGACCCTACAGAGCCCAGGCGAGACCCTACAGAGCCCTGGTGAGACCCTGCGGAGCCTTGGTTTACTCAGGGCTCTTTGGTGTCTCACCAGGGCTCTGTAGGGTCTACCCATGCTGGTGAGACCAGACAGAGCCCAGGTGAGACCTACAGACCCCTGGTTTAAACAGGGCTCTGTAGGTCACACCTGGGCTCTGTGGGGTTTCACCAGTCCCCACAGAGCCCTGGTGAGACCCCACAGAGCCCTGGTTAAATCAGGGCTTTGTAGGGTCTCACCAGGGTTCTGTGGGGTTTCACCAGGACTGGTGAGACCCCGCAGAGCCCTGGTGAGACCCCACAGAGACCTAGTTTAACCAGGGGTCTGTGGGGTCTCACCAGGGCTCTGAGGGGTCTATCCAGGCTGGTGAGACCCCCACAGAGCCCTGGTTAAACCCTACAGAGCCCTGGTTTATTCAGGGCTCTGTGGGGTCTCACCAGGACTATTTGGGGGTCTCACTAGGGCTCTGTGGGGTCTCACCAGCCTGGTTAAACCCCACAGAGCCCTGGTGGGACCCCGCAGAGCCCTGGTGGGATCCCACAGGCCTGAGTGGGGCCTCATGTTTAGGTTTCGCCTAAGGCCTCGCAAACTCTAGAGCCGCCTCTGAGGTGGTGCTGGTGGAGAGTGATGCTGCCCCCCAACATAACCCTCATTATAGGGAAGGCCATGGCTGTGAGCCAATCAGCTACACAAATAGTATTTATTATCCATGTTATTTCTTTATTTCTTTGTGTTATACAGGATACTAAACCAGTGAAAGGTCATACAGCAGTCATGTTGCCATAATGAAGATTCTACTGTCAGTTGTAAAAGAATGTACACCATTGAGTGATGAGTGAAATAATGGGCTAACTGCTGGCCACCAGCAGATTGATGGTTTGGTCCATCTAGCCTTGATTGTAATTTATGGCTGTATAGAGTTATCTAAAGCTAAAGATGCAATCATATAATGACAACTCTCTATATGAACATTATATAGTCAGCTAGAGACAGTGGTTTGCCCTTAACCTGCTTATATATTTGTACCAGCAAAATAAACTTTGGTGTTTGTACATATGTTTAGCAAAATAATATGTACAGAAATGAATGTTAAATACAAAGTTTATTTTGTCATTGCCTAACCTTACAATTTCAGGTTTGTGGAGGAATGTCATCTGGTGTTATTGTCTGTATGTTAAAGTTGTAAATAAATAGATATTTAGGGCACTAGACATGCTGCTGCCTTACCTTCGCCCAGTTGTGGAGTGCTTTCACTGATTTAGAATGCTGGTGTGGGGGATGGTACAGTATAAGCGCAGCAACCTTTTTTATACATAGACTATGTTGGGGCCCCAACTATTTATCTTATCTCCTATGGCACCAACTGTGAATCTGCTAGTTGAGAAAAATGGCTCTCCTAGTATAATGAATAGAACATCTAACAATCTAGGCACCCACAAAATATCTATGAGACCCAGTCTGGGGTCTATTCATGCAGGCTGTTAAAGGCTAAGTTTACTTTTCTAACCAAGTTTCATGTTACACCCATAGTTAGGGTGTAACATGAAACATGGTTACATTCCCAACCCCTCACCTGCCCCCCCCCCCCACTTACCTGAATTGTGGGATTCCTCTCCCCCAGACTGATGTCACTATTTAAATTTGGCGCAGTTGTGTGTGGCTCTGTCGGCACAGGTATGACATCCATTTTTAGATCCATTCACAGGATCTGTGAATGGAGAGACTAAAGTCCCATCTGTCACTGTTCTCAATGGAGAACAAGCACAGTGACGTCACTGCACTTGCAGTCCTTTCATACTTCTTTGCATCCTGTAATTAAAAGTCTGTACCTCAATATGGACAGGGGTGGGAGGAAGAGTCTGCATGCGTCTAAGCATTGCATCTGCAAACCACTGATCGCAGTTGCAATCATTTGCAGGCTCAAATGCAAAAAAAATAATACATGCACATTTTTAATATATGTGCATTTATTATGTAATGCAAAAGCTGGTCTATGCCTTTAAAGTCAGGGTGATTTTGTAAGAAGTCCATCATAGCTATGTTTGGGGCAGAAGAAATAATTAAAGCGTTGTCCCTTAATACTTATTTAGAAATGATTCATTATTCATGTTATTAATGTAATTTGGTGCAAGAGTAAATATAGTGTTTTTTTTGAGAGAGCAGCACATAAAGCAAAGATTATGTGCAAAGTGCAGTTAGTTGATCAACCAATAAGTTTTCTATTTATTACAGTCATTGGCTAAAGATTTCTGGATGGCTGTTATCTGTTACGGTGCTCTGTATGGCCTTACTTAATATTATAAAATATGTATCCCAGTCTCAATTATGATATGTATATATCCCACCATGAGTAGTCAGAAATGTGTTTTCACTGGTCTGGCAAAGCTGAACAGCTAAATGGATAAATCTGATTAGTTGCTGTTGATAACTATACTTTTGTATGGAGTTGTAGAGGACCGGCCTGTTTCTTTTTAATGTAATCACAGCATAAATCATTTTTGTTTTGTATTTTCTGAGTATTACACTAAAACATAGATCACTGACATAACTCTAAACAAGGCATATTATCAGATTAGCAGAAATCTAGGTGCTGTTGAGTAAATCAGCAGAAGAAAATTCCCATCATGGTACAGAGACAGCAGTATGGCTCATATGTCATATGGTATGGAAAATGTCATTACACAGAGACATTGGGCTTTTTCCAGCATTGATCTACCACAATAAAATTACAGCTACAAAAGTATCAAGGTCCCAAATTATATATTCTGAGGCACCCGGAAACATATAGAACATTTACGTCACATTGCTTGGTTAATGTCACTAAATCCCTGTAATCCTTTTCTCTCAAGTTACATGAATCTGAGTATAGTTCAGAGTATTTCTCTGTGGTGATGATGACAAATTAATGGAAAACACATAGTAAAAGCATGGTATTCATAAGAGAAAGATTACTAACCCATCCGACAGAACTCTCCTTCCCATCCTTGATTGCAACAGCATTTTCCAGTGGGTGTACAATGGCCGTTTTTACATTGACGGGAGCATTCCGAGGACAGCGGCTGTGGTGGAAGCACAGGCCTCTTGCATTCTTCAGGCATTGCTGCCCTAAAAAAACAACAAAAACAAAAAATTACAAATGTTAACATTCATTAAGTATACCACTTATCAATATGTAAAAGGTACCCTTACAAAAGTAAGACTGAAGAAAGAAGCCCTTCCATGACTGCCCATCTGCATGCTAGAGAATATATTCAGCAGTCCAGATGAAACTTTTCTTTTGTTATGGATAGAGTAGGGAATGGGTATAACCTCTATCGGGTTTTAATTTGGTTTGTGGTCTTGTTGGGGGATTTTCTCCTCTTTTCTGGGAATGAGGGTAAATCTCCTAATTAGGGCCGCAGGCAGTAATAAAATCTAATAGAGGATCTGACTAGATTTATTATACAAAATTCAAGATGTAGTAGGTGCTGGATAAATTCCCTTTAAGAAATAGCTGAAACGATGAATATGTTTTAAAAAAGACCTGAACTGGAAAAGTGAAGATCTGCTGTTATAGGGAACATTTAGAAAAGTTTCTTGTGCCTAAGCATTATACCCTGAAACATCTTTGTCTTGAATTTGTCCTGAAAAATAGCAGTGCACTCTGGTATGTGATGGTGCCAAGGCACTCCTGTTTCTACAGTTTCATATCTGTATATTAGCATTGTGAAATCTAAGGCAGTGCTGCCTCTGATTGCTAGTCTCATCAGATTGGTGATGTTAATACTATGCTGCTCACTTTTCTCGTTGCTGAAGGCTGACTTGAGGAAGCAAAGCTCTGCCTCTACCAAGATGGTCACCTCCACACAGAAACATTGCAGAACAAGGCATGGTAAGTCAGTAATTGGAAAGAATCAGCTGCAAGAAGATCACAGGGGATATTTTGCCTATATTATTCCTGGAGCACAGGTTCAGTATGTAGCAGTGCAGTATGTAAACTCTCTATAACATCTGACATTGTTGGTATAGTCATTTTCTTTGGGGCAAGTGACGGGTTAAAGCAAAACATTAAGGCCAAATTTGTCAAAAGACAGGGTTAAAGTTGGTCAATAGCCTAACATTTCTATGCAACAATGTTAATAAATTAATGTTGAACACACACAATTCATTTAACTGGGAAACCTGTGAACAATGTGGGATTCAGCTAGTTTTACTGCATCTGCATGTCCCTTCTTTTCAATGTTTATCCTTTTATTAAGTGTTTTACATACAGGATTATATTTTATTTTAATAAAAAAATAGTAGAAGAATATTCATAGTTAGAAATTGTTCATATCTCTCTCTCTATAAATATGCAGAATTTCCTGCACTACCTGCATTGCCTTAAAGTGGAACTACAACCTCCTATCCAGCTAGTGAAGGTGCCATCTTAGCCTATATTTGGATTGCAGTTGCCATTATGCAATTTGCCTTTATGCTGTACATGTGATCAGCTATGATACTTGCCATATGAGGCCTTGAAAACCTCAGATGGGAGCTGAAATAAGCACACTGGCAACCTTGACAGTTGGCATGCCTTGCAAGCAACTCTTTTGGGAGACATTAAAATGGTGGGTAACGTTTCCATTCATTTTGAATTGGGTGCCAAGGTACGACAATGGAATGAAGCCAAAACAGTGTGGGTTTAAATAAAAGGCTTTTGAAAAGTATTATCTATTCTAAACGAATTTGGATCTCACTCAGGTTATAAAATAAATGTAACTAAAAGTGAAATTCTGTCCCTATCCCGTGCACCTTCCTTGGGTCTCCCAGAAGTGGCAAGATACGGCCTGCAAGTAGCACACGGTCATATCACCTACCTGGGCATCAAGATGGGCAGGTTGCCTTCCTCATTATATACTTTAAACTATAAACCTAGGCAAAATATGTCTTTGGTTACTCATGGTATTATGGTTAAACATCTTTTGTTTACTCCTCGATACAGGATGAGATTTAATGTTTTGAAGAGCAATCCCCCAAATCAGGTTACCTGTACCACTTTAGTTATCATTCAGGCAATTGAATTATATAAACATAGCATCCATATAATTACAGAAATATGTTGACAATGGATAACGTTGTTGAAATAGCCTTTTTATTTTGTACAAAGTTGACCATTAGTACAGATTTCAGTAGAAATGTAAAGTTTGCCACAAGGACTGAATGTGTTCTTCTTCAGACTCCAGCCCTAAGCGAATGCTCATTAGTACTACGTCCTAGCAAGCAGAAAACCTCTATTTGCTCCCAGGTGCAAGCAATTAAAACACATAATAAATCCAGTGACAGTAAAGCAATGAAAAGTGCCAATAAATCGGCACCGTAAATGCTTGTGTACAAGTGTAGGCTGTGTTCTAGAATTGAAAAAGGTATATCACACAGTAAACTTACCATACACATATTTTGAATAGGAGATGGGCCTCTACCTTATGTGGAAAACTAGTGCGTGGTGAATTTTATTTAATACATTTGTTACAAAACAACTTTAGAGATGCAAAAAGTGTATTTGCTAAAACCTTGTTTAATCAGTGTAGAAGCACACGGCAACAACTCGAATATACTGTGATCATTGCTACCTACTTTATTGATAAATATACATTTTAATCTGATTATGTCCTGTGACTACTATTTAGAAAAAATGGGAGGGAAAGAGAGAAAAGGTATGAGGTGTGACTCTAACCTCAGGTGGCAAAAGCAATCCTGATTCAACACTGAAAATGCTTCAAAATCTGCCTTACCTGGAAAATAAACTGCAGTGTAGATTGTAGCTAAACAGTACAGATTTTGCATCCCTGTGTACTTTATAAAGCATCCATACTGTCAGGATGCAGCTGAGGGCCCTAAGGCAAGATGGGAAACCTATCTAATGCTATTCCTTAAAGCGTGGCAAAATGCTCACCACGCATCCTTATAGGAACAAGATAATAACTGGGGCTGTGATCTTATTTAAAGGCATATTCCGCCTTTTTCAAAAAGTTATTAAATGTGCCCGCATTGATAAAAAAAAGTGAATTTTTTTTTTTTTTGCATTTGAGCCTGCAAAGCACTGCAACCATGATCAGTGTATTACGGGTGCAATGCACAGGCTCCTGCAGACTCTTCCTCCGGTTTCAAGTCCATACGGCAGTACAGACCTTTTTTTATGGGGCTGGGGGGAAGTTATCAATGGGCTACAAGTGTGATGACATCATGAGACTTGTAGTCTTCATAGGACTTGAATGAAGAACTATCCTTCTCTATCCTAAAGAGGAACTCCAGGATTTTCAAAAGGTAACTCCCACATTGCAAGGATTAACTGCTCATTTATGTCTAGGGTCACAAATAAAGAAAATATACTTACTTGATCCTTGATTCAACCTGGCTGCTAGACTGTTCCTCGCAGCCTCTTCTTCACAAGGCACCAGAGGTCTAAGGACCTGTGAGGTTATCAGATCTAACAGGTCTATTAGATGCAAAGACGCTGAGGGACATACAGTACCACAGCCAGAGTGGAGAGGGAGAGAGGTGAGCACTGACTGCCGCACGACCGAGGATAGGGTGAGTATATCATCTTCTTTATTCCTTTCCCTAGACCAAAACAAGCAGGCAACTCTTGCAGTGTGGAGGAAGCCCCACTGCAAGAGTTAACTTTTGAATATCCTGGAGTTTGTCTGTAAATATTTCTGAGCTCCCTTCTTTGTTATTAAAGCAAACCCATTGTTTGCCCATTATTGGCAAAGTAACAGATTCAGTTTACAAACTTTTTGAAATAGTTTTTTGGACAGAGTGTCGTAGGAATAGAACCCCTGTCAGGTACAGTATATAGGGCATTCTGTGACCTCGCCGAGAAGCAGACTAAAACAAAACATATTTTTTTCGTGTAAAATAGGGAAAGGTTAGAACTCTTGTCAGGTTGATATAGCTATCTGTGTCTTCCTGTCCCAATGACAACTGTTCCCCGCATTTCTTGCTCCGCTGTCACAGGCAGTAAATGAGCTAAATTCACTCCAACAATGTCAAGAACATTAATAAAAATAAGCAATTACTCTTGCCAAGTCTAACTTAAAACTAAAAAAATTGGCTTTACTATAGTTGGCCATTAAGCATCCTACAATTACCATATCTGCAATATTCTACTTCCAGACAGCCTGGAAATCCTGCGTAAGTTTTGACTTGCTCCCCCACCACCATGTGACATAATTATTTTGCTGCACATAGCCTGTGCAGAAAGCTCAGCTGTGGGTGAGACCCATCAGGCTCCACCCACTACAGGTTGTCTGCACAAAACTACAGGAGGGGCGGATACAAGACCAATCACCCTGCACAGGGAGAGAGATCAGCAGTATGAGGTCTTTATTACACTAATTTCTTGCAGAGAAGCAAAGTCCAGGAGTTATTTAATGCTACATTACTGCACAGATGTTGAAGATACACACAACGCACACCAAGATTTAAATAAAAATACTTATATTACTTACATTTAGACAAGATTTGTTAGTCACTGATTTCAGCTTCAACTCCCTGTAAAGTGACCCTAATTCCTTGCCCAGAATGGGTGATATACAGGTTCACGCTAAAGCTGGCCATACACTGCTCAAATTTTGACTGATTCCTGCTGAAATCGGATCATACTAAAAGCCCTGTTGGCCTCACCCACCTCCTTAATGAAATTCATTTTTTTAAACAACTTTTTTGAAAGAGCTGTTTTTTTTAAGAAGCTTGGAGGCGGGAATCAATAGATTATCTAAGCATGTATGGTCAAAGTAACATAGATCCTCCTGCTGCGTGTGGCTTCACTTTAGTGGGGTCAGAACTGTGATCTCCAATTTTAATAGTGTGGGGATGAGTTAGAAGCTCTGTCATGTATTATTCCTGTGTGTGTCTGCCGTGGGGATAAAACATCTACTGTACTTCCTGTCTTGGTGACTTTTGACACAAGGACAGTAAGTAAAGGAAATTGCACTGTTGAGCATTATTTTCCCAATGGAAACTCCTGTCCTGCTGAGGATTGCAAATTGTGGTATTTGCTATCACATTCCTTTTGTGTCACAGGAGATGTCAGAATAGGGACAGAGACAGTATTACAACAGTTTCCAAAGGTTTTGGCTGGCGTTCTACTTTATCTGCAGTGGCTCTAAACTTTTAAACAGTATATGCTGCATTTATACATTATATATTCTTTTTTACTATACATAAATGCGATTTTTATTTTTAAGTAACTCTGCTCAGAATATGTTAAACGTTTATTAGAAATGATTCAACTAAGTAGCATTGCTTGCGTCTAAATTGGATATAGTGAATGTTTAAAGATTTCGTTTTGTACTTCTAAGTATTAGCTTGTAGTTAATATTACTTATGTGTGACACAACATTACTGTCTCCAAGTATTTACAGTGGGCATTACATTCTTTAATTACTTTGTATACATCTCTATCCAAAGTATGAAGCTGTACATATATTTTTGGTTTAACAAAATTTCTTCTAGAAGGAGTAAAGAGGCCTAAAGAAAACATTTCTATAACCTGAAAGCTAATTCTGCCAAAATAAACACACTGTTATAGAACGAGCATATTGAAGTTGAAGCTTACTTTATAAGTGAGCGTGTTTTATAGCTATTTCAATATATATATGTTGCCTGCATGCATTCACATATTTTAATAGGGCCTATAAATAATTGCACCTGTGATCCAGATCAGTTAGAAATTAAATATATAGCAATAGATTTTCCATAAACATGACTCCCTTAATACCTTTACAATTACCAGATTTTGTATTTGTTAAGAAAATTGTATCACATCATAAAACTCCAAAACTAACAACCAATACACTATCACGTAAAATGTTTCTAAACCTAATACAAACTTGCTAGCATATATGTTTTGACCATAATATCTGATTCTATGCATATTGGAAGGCATATGAAAGTGGACCTGTTACCTGCCCTGAAGGTCATCTTAAAGGGGGAAGTGTGTATTTCTGATTCCAGCCCTGTTAACAGCACTGCTACTGACCACCAATCCAGGGGGAATGGATTAATTAACACTGCTGCTGACCACCATTTTGGTGGGTGGGGGTGGGTTAAAAAACACTGACCATGGACACAGGAAGGGGGTTAAGGGGGGTAATAGCACTGCCACTGACCACCAATGTGGAGGTTGTTACTGCGGTCACTGTCACCAATGCAAGGGGTTATTATTGCAGCCACTGACCACCAATGTAGGGGTAATATTGCGGTCACTGATAGCAATGCTGGGAGTTATTAGTGTGGTCACTAGAACCAATTCTGGGGGTTATTACTACGGTCACTGACACCAATGCTGGGAGTTATTATTGCAGCCACAGACTAGCAATATGGGAGTTCATACTGCGGCCGCTGAAACCAATGCTGGGGGTTACTACTGCAGTCAATGACACCAATGCTGGGAGTTATTATTCCAGCCACAGACTAGCAATATGGGAGTTCATACTGCGGCTGCTGAAACCAATGCTGGGGGCTATTACTGCAGTCACTGACACCAATGCTAGGGTTTATTACTGTGGCCACTTACATCAATGCTGGGGGTTATTGCTGTGTCCACTGATGCCAATGATGAAGGATACAATTGTGACAACTGACACCAATATTGGAAGTTACTATTATTGCCACTGATTCCAATGATGGGGCTTTTATTTGCTCCCGCTTTCTCACACTTTAAGTGGGTGTTGCAGTGAAAAACACAGCAGGACTGAACACAATACAATTCACGCGATAAAAGCGCATAAAAATCCGCTGGTATGGTGTGTCCCTTTGGAAGTGGCGGGGGCTGCACGTAAAGCCCTCTAATTTTTAAGTTGTCCACCATTGTTCCAACCCTTTCTCGCTCCATCCTAAGCGTAAAAACATTTTGGGTAGACTTCTACTTTAAATTACCAACCTTTAGGGCTAGTCAGGTTATTGAAGACCCTACTCACAGTAAGTATGGCTGAACTAGAACAACCTTTGCCTGGGTACCATGTTAGTTTTGCATAAATGGATTACATTAAAAGAGTTGCCCCACAAAATATAGAATAAACACCTAGTTTCAGAGCCTTGCTTCCTCATAACACACTTTTACCCATTTAATTGATAATTTGAGGAGAAGTCGTTTTAATCACCTGATATAGGTTATAATCTTACAGGTTTTGCTGTGGGTTTGGAACTCCCTTTTAAAAAAAGAAGCCCAAAGAAAATTGGATTGCAAGAATTTGTTCTGAGAAGTCTATATTGTCTATACACTGTTTTTATGCTCATTTTTATTTTGATTCACCTGTTACTAGAAACTGCGTTGCCTTGATCTCAGGGAACCTATTTACCAGCTCAGGATTTAAAAATTGATTAACAGTTTATAAATGTTATATTACTGTTTATAAAATGTTTATCTATGATATATTAATCCTCACATGCTTTTTAACCTAGAGTATCCCACATAAAAATGCAGAGAGGTATAATGACATTCTCTGAAGTTGAAGTATATTTATATTTTTTAGTATATCACTTGATCGTCTTCATGTCTTTCAACATATTTTAAAGCATTTGAGATAATGAAAGTGTTTACATGCTAGTACAACAAAAGCTAAGCTCGCTACAAATAAATATAGTATAATATATATCATCTAAAACTTTAAATACCAAATACTGGAAACCACCCTAGTTCTGAATGCGGGTATGGATGACATAACTGATGTAATATTCTCTTAAACCTATATACGATCCTATTTATAGATTGCCCGGCATGAAGAAATGTCATTCTTTTCATTTTCACGTTTCTAAATAACTGCGTATCAAATGAATTCAAGTATGGCACATTTGCTCCCCGACCTCGTCTCTTACTGAGTTATGTCATGTTTGAAAGGCCTTGTGCACTCAGAATGAAAATTAACCTGTACATTGCCAGCTTGCTCAGAAAAGGGATTAATAGCTCAGAGGTTAGTGCAACTGCTAAACAGTTTGCAATACTAGCAGGGTGGTCGCAAAAACAACACCTGCTGCATAAGCACTTAGCAGCTGGGTCAACAGGCCCTGTAGGAGTTTATCAACTAAAAGGGCCACTTGCATTAAACTCTTCCTGTACTGCTGGGGAGGACCAGCCTGCTGGACGTTCAACAATGAGCAGATCTGCTTAAATGAAAAGATACAACATTTCTGGTGACTGAAAAACCACAAAACAAACTGGACAGATTTCTATTTATGACCTCATATTTATAATAATAATAAAATGTAACTGTCAATACAAAGCAAACATTTGGTACTTTTTCTGTGCTTTGCTCTACTTAAAATGAACGCAATCTTGTCTACTTTAGGCAGCAGAAATATATTCTGTTCTTTGCATATTATTTTATAGGACAATGAAGAACATTACAACTCAAAGCACCCAATCAGAAATCCTATTTCACAAGATAACCAATACTATACTAAGACCTAGAATATGTTTGCTATGGAATACTGCACAGCAATACTTAAAGTGACACTAAACTCAGAAGTTAAATCCTAAAAATACATCCAAGTACCTTAACTATTAACAAAAATGTAGCTTATTTGTAAGTTACTCGGCTGTAGATCCTCAAATCATCTCTGAATTGGTGCTGACACTGTCCTTCCTTCTGGAAGGTGGCTACGTTTGTTCTCCCTGGTCCCTGTGTGTGTTGTAAAGTAGCCACCGCTCCAGTCTGTGATGGACTACAATCTCAATACAAATTAGTAAGCTAAACATGAGATTGTAGTCTATCACAGGAGTGAGCTTGGAGCGGTGGTTGCTTTACAACACACGCAAGGACCTTGGGGAACAAAAGTAGCCACCCTCCAGAAGGAAGGACAGTGCCAGCACCAATTCAGAGATGATTTGAGGCTCTACAGCCGAGTGATACACAAATACGATACATGTTTGTTAATAGTTAAGGTACTTAAATGCATTTTAAGATTTAACTTCACAGTTTAGTGTCACATGAAATTATTTTTTTATCATTATTTTACTTCAGTCCTTTTTATGCTGGTCCAGAATACCATTTAACAAAAACACCTGATCAGAGAAAAATAAATAATATTTAAAAATGTGTGCTGTTCTGTTGTATGGCATTCTTATGCCATACATTCTTATTCTTTTGTGTACAAAAGAATACTTTGCATCACCCCCATACCCAGGGGCTGACTGGCAACTTTTAGCCCAGGGGGCAAACCTAAGTCTATTAACTAAAGCCATATAACCATACACAGCCACCTGTTGCAAAAATTGTCCATCCACACTGCGATTTAGAACAATGCTGAGAATGTCGAGAGTTAAAAAAATATATATTATTGGGTGAAGTATTTTAGTACATGACTGCGTTTTACCAGGGTGTTAGTTTATAGAAGAGGAGTGAGCTAGTGAGCTGAATATTTCCAAACAACACACTTGTTACTCCAAACATCACACACTTCTGGAACGTATATATAACCACATAATAAAAGCTTTACATTGTGAATAGAAATGTGTTTTGCGGTCAGTGTGGGTGTTCTCAAGGCTACGCACATCTTTCATTGACTGTATTGAAGACATTATGCTGAAAACTGCTGTACAACATTAAAGCACGACAAACACATTACACCTTTTAAACTGTGTGCTTTCAGTGGAATTTTCTGCCCTTCTGGGCGTCCATGCTTTAGGCAGCTGTTCTCATGAAAGCGACTTCAGCTCTGTGAAAGTGGTGAGGTCTTTTGAATTGTTTCACCTTCACAAATCCTCATTGGTAACTGATAAGTTGTTTAAAGAAGGAGAATAGAAAAAAATTGATTTATACCCAGGCAGCTTGGATATATTTACTTTTGGCATAATTTTGGATCTTTGGTGATTTGGGCATAATTCTTACTAGTATGTTTAAATTTTGAGACATTGCTGCTTTGATAATTAACTCAGGCTAAATTGAAAAGCCTGTCAAAATAATAATACTTTAATACAAAGTAATACAAAATAAAAGTAATGATGTTAAAGTTTGCTATGGACAGCATTTGCTTTTAGTACTGCCAATTTTATAGTATATTTCTTTCATTCTTATTCATTTGGTAATCTAATGCTGTTCAAATGTATTGTATTGTATTTATGACTCAAACAAGTGACAAAGTATTATTAGGGCAAAGATTTAGGCATAACATTTTTGCAGTGTTTATGTGGGTTATACCATTAATACTATATGCTTTGCCGAGGAAATGATAAGAAAAGCCACAATATTTATTTTCACTTTACATTGTCATTAGTTATTAAGTGCTCTGAATGAAACGTTACAAGATAAATGAAAAAACACTCTTTGCTCTTTGTTCCTAAACCTTATATGAAAATCACATTACTGTGTCAAATCGAATCTAATATCCAATTTATCCATCGACACTATGGGGTCAATGGATTTAGCATTCCTGTAGTCTGCCTCCTCCATATCCTCTTAGATACTCAATACAAAACATCCTTCTCGCCCACACACACAACAGCCCAAGTAGAAGTACTGCAATGGGAGGTCTGGCCTTTCAGGTATGACATTATGAGACCACCCTACTAGTTTACTTGAATGTAAGAACAAAGTCAAGGTCAATTAAGATGTTTTTTTGTAATCAGATCCCAACGGTTGACAGAATTCGCTGCAAGCACCAGAGACATTCAGAGAGTGACATTAAGACCAACCAGCAAACTGAGTAAATCCTGTGTTCATGTTCACTGTAGATCTATAGGTCAGAGTTATAAGCCATGGTGTCCATTAGTCACAGTGCAGGTTCAAACAATCTACCTCCCTGTCTTCTTTTCAATCATTTCGTAGGCTAACACAACTATGGGCTTTCTGGCCATTTTTTCCAAATTAATTTTGAGTTATTTCTCTGTGTTTACGTTCTTTTCTAGAAGAATGCTATGCTGTCCATCTATTTCTAAACGTTTACTCTGGCTGTAAACACAGCCATTTTGGGACCTGCATGTCTGTTGGCCATTATAATCAGAGAGAGCTAAGCTTCATTTATATACACATACAAGGTGCTCTGTATATCACTGCATTCCTGCCATTCAACTACGCAAAAGATCCTGCAAGACAAAAAGATGTCTTGGATTCTTATATTGATCTTTTCAGTTTTATGTTATGAAAGGAATAGGTTGACATGATACATATACAATATGTGTATGTATGTATATATACTGTATGTATGTTTTTATATCTTCAATTATATCCTAATTGCTGTTTTAATGGAATGAACCCTAACAACCTAATTTAGTTAGCTCAGTGGGAAGATCTGTTTAAATCATGCATCCTATTTTATATCTACATATACACAACATTTACAAGTGTTAACAGCTCATTTGTAATCCCATTCAAATACTCATTTAGAGTGCACTGTCAGTGTCCTTCCACACATCCAAATAGGTTACCATAAATAATAAGCCTTAACAGCAGTTATAAGTTATAACATATCAACTTTTATTTGTATTTATTTTATAAAAAAAACAACTCAAAGGGAGTTGAATGCTTTTATTTCCTACACTACCTAAAAACAACAGTAAGATGCGCAATGGATATGCAATGGCTACTTATCAAAAATATATTTGTGTTTTATTCCTAACCGAACGTGCTGACAGCATTAGGCAATATTATATTTGCATAGCATATACGGATGGTCTATCTAGCCAATTCTTTAATGGAAATGTACTTCTGTCACTTGTAGTATGGTAGTGTACATATAAGACTCATATCCATGTCAAATTTTGTCTTTATGTGAATAACTCAGTAATAGTCAGTTCAACACCCAACTCAGAGGATGTCCTTTGGTATTCTCCTCCAATGATTCAAACTGAGAAGCATGATACCCATTTTAATCTGCTCAGCAGTCAGGAGGAGAAATAGCTTAGGTCATAAATCAAGCCAACCCAGTTACCCTGTTGCCCAATAAAAGAAGGTGTACAGTGCTGAAAGTAGTGTTTCTCTTAAATCATGCCTACAAATGTATCCAAGCTCTTAAAAAGAGCTCTTAGATGCAGGTTTTGCCCAGTTTCTATAGTTCTTTCTATTAAAGAGGCAGTGCAAGGATATATGTTTATATGCAAAGTACAGTAACCCATAGCAAACAATCAGGAATAATTTTCCATTGATCTGGGAATTGGCTGCACTTTGCTTGAAATCCCTGATTTTCTTTAAGGTGCACTTATAGGCAAAACATTTTTGTAATCCATTTCTGTCACCGTAAAATTCAACATTGACCGGAGTCACCAGTGATAAGGGTAAATCTTCCATTGAGGCACCTGTTTCGGTGGTAACTGTCTAAAATGGGAATGCTCCTCTCTTTGAAGAGATTTCCTCTCACTTCCTGTTGCATTTCCGGGGTAGGAAGTTAAGGGAAATCTCCCCAAAGGGACATAGACGGCAAACAATAACCTGGCAGAGGTTTTAATCTTTCCCTACTCTAACCAAAATGAAAAACAAATGTTAAGGCTATACATACAATTAAAAAATACATGATAAAACTACACTTAGAGTCTTGTAGGGATGAATAAATCAAGAATAAATCTTGCCTTCCTTGGAGAAAATGCAGTCATAGGGGGTATAAGTCAGTGTGAGTACTGAGCCTTTTTTTCTGCAGCAGAGATAATGTGACCATGTGCCTAGTCCTTTAGGTATGGGATCAGTACTGGAGAGAACCTTGAGGGAAGGTAAGCATTTCCATCATGACTGTTACCATAGCTTTATTTTGGGATTCGAGTAAAGGTGTTTTAATTAGAATACCTGTACATGATAAGCTTTATAGAAATCATACTATCAATAAGTGTTAATGTCAATAAAAACCCTTGCTTTCACATACAGAACATGTGTATTTGCTCATGGGAGAGCCATACTTCCACACTTTATAAGCATGCTTAAAATGGCTTCACAAAGATTATGCTCTTCTGTCTTTTCTTTTCCCTCCCTACAAGTCTATCAGTCTCTTCAGAATTACTAAAAGCAATACCTTCTCAATGAGGCCATAACGGTATCTCAGGAGTTGTCGGCCAAGGTGGCTCACACAAAAAATTTGAAAAGTCAAATATAAAATTAAAACTTTAACCACTTAAAATTTGTGCTTGCTCAAAATACACTCTTTAGAAGTATGTCATGTTTTGTAAAAATGTTATGAGACTCAAACAGATAAGAAAATAAGAACAAATAATTTTAATATGAAAGAAGTGTAAAATAAACCTTACCTTTTAGGGTCAATAATCTTGTAGAGTTTTCCACTATGTGACTGAGTCATACTTTTACTGCTTGACAGAATGTAGACTTCACCTGTTAGAAGAAGCCAATATAGTACAGGGGTTACGCACACCATTTTATGACATACCAGAGATGCTTGTCAGATGTCAGATTTAGGTTAGTTTGGTATAAGTCATAGTTATGAGCTCTCCAGCCTACAATGCAGTGCAAGCCCTTTAGCTTTATGTATGAAAGTTTTTTCCTGGGCTGTCAATACTAAAGTAGTAGGCAAACCCACATGAACAATGTACATTCTGACAATCGATTAATGCCTGGAATATTGTTCTGCTTCTTTACATCAGCTCTTGACTGCCGTAGTGGAGCTAGTCTTGCCAATAATGTGCCAGTATCCAGCTGATGTGAGGTGGCACCCCATGGCCACTAGGCTTCTTCCCGTTCCAACTTTATCTAGCTGGTACAGAAAGTTGTATCACCAGAAGCACAGGAAGTGTATGAAAAACAACTTCTGCCCGCATCTGTTCATACACAAGGATTCACATAAAACATATGCAGTGGGAAAATATGCTACTCCTATTATGTACATAAGTCTTCTGTTGCCTACCTAAATAAACTATTTTTCCCATCTAATATTTGGCATTGGAAGATCTGTATGTATTTCTGTCTGCAACAAATGTATCCCGTACTACCACGTTATAAATGCCCAAAAAATCGAAATACATTTCTTCTAATCTCCAACAAGACTATCGCCTCTTTCAGTTATTTGGTTTGGAAAATGCTACCAGCTTTTCAGTTACATAGGTGTCTATCTGGTTATATGCAGGGTCTTTTTGGGCCATGTTTCATGTTACCTCTATATTTAGGGTATAACATAAAATATGGCAACACTCCACAGCTCCCAACCCCCATACCCCTTTCTTCTCCCCGCAAGTCCTACTCCTTTGCCTGCCAAGAACTGTGAATGAAAAGACTACGAGTCCCTCTGCTGCAGTGACATCACCGCACTTGTAGTCCATTGACAACTTCCTACTGCTGTAACTGAAGGTCCATACCTCGGTAACAACCTGGTCTGGGGGAACTGTCTGCAGGAGCCTGTGTGTTGCACCTGAGATACACTGATTGTGGTTGCAATGCTTTGCAGGCTCTAATGCAAACAACTAATAATTGATCCCCTTTTTTTCATTGTGGATGCATTTATGAATTAGCTATAAAGCTTTACATTTTACTTTGTTACAATTATTTTGAATGAACACTAAGGTCAGTTTTCTACAAGAGTTCTGCAAATCTTGCTAGTGGTTCTTCCTATTCAACAAAACAATGTCTCAAATTTATTTTGGATAGTGCGGGTGCTGAAGAAAATCCCTGTGAGTTTATTTTTTCACCTGTGTTCTATTAGGAAAATTTTC
Source organism: Nanorana parkeri (assembly GCF_000935625.1). Taxonomy (NCBI): domain Eukaryota; kingdom Metazoa; phylum Chordata; class Amphibia; order Anura; family Dicroglossidae; genus Nanorana; species Nanorana parkeri. Next base: position 1,532,463 of record NW_017306372.1, read on the forward strand.
CTTCACTTTTTTGCCCCAGGTCCATAACAGGAAGTAAAAGAAGATCTATAAAAAGTGATGAGAAATTCCTGGTTACACAGTGGTTACTGAACTAGGTGTCCTCATCCCTGTTCCAGTGACAACTGTAACTTTGTGGATTTTTCATTAATTTCTCTTCTGGTGACAATGGTCAAAAAGACAAATGGAAAAGGTGACCCAGCCCACAGGGGAGATAGACAGTAATAAATACCTGATGACGGTTTAAAAACTTTCACACTCTAAACAAAATAAAAAGTAAAAGGTTTGGCTTCAGATGTACTTTGAAGCTGGATCTAAGGAAGTGTTAATGGAAATTAAAAAAACAAACATTGTTTTAACATAGTTCATTGATTTACCTAATTCATCTTCTCCAAATCCCTGTATATGACCCGTGAAGGGTCCTCTGCAAGATGCTCCGATGCCGAGACAAAATGGTTTCTCTTGCCACTGTTTCATGATGGAGTTTTTATTGAGTGTTACAAAGTTTCTGAAATGATACATTCATTACTTAGTTTTATTTCTAAACACTTTTTAAAATAATTTTGCCACTATCTGTAGCAATTTACTTGTTCCCGAACAATGCATGCGTCAAGCTCTATTCTCTAGCAAAATGGCAAATCCTGCCTTAGAGAGTTTTTTACCAGAACAAGTGTCCCTATTTTCCTATTTCTACACAGTGGAAGGAAGATTCCAATCACAAACAAGTATGATACTCTATATAGATATATCAGTGGTGGGTCTGCTATAACTACACGCTAAAACAAGCTTTAGAGCAAGAAAATGTCTATATAATCATCTTTTATAAGCCATAAAAGGAAAACAACATTTATGAGTTCACGTTGGTTTAAAGTAAAGCTGTCATCCGGGAGCTGTCATTACTGTCCCTTTAGAAGAGGTAGCTGTCTGGCTGCTGCTTTGCTTATGCAGTTTAGGAAAGTCAGAGAAAAGTCCTTGTTCTGGTTCCTGAAGCAGGAGGATACACATAACAACCAGGCAACTTTCATTTTCACATGAAAAGTTTAGCAATGCCAGTCTGTGTTTCCCTTAATGAGAGGTTTCCTTAAGAGCTGATTCACACCAAATGCATTGAGCTGCTTTTTCCAGCGCAGCCCAAACGCAAGTCAAGGCAATTTGCCTTGTTACAGGCAGGCACAGTTTACACCACCTACAACCACATCACATGCGCTGTGTTCATAGAACTTCATGAAATGTTACTTATGAAATTTCAATAAAGACCTACAAAAAAAAGGTAAATAGTGTGATGGGCCAGGATTGGCGCATCAGCACTGTGACTTCAAATGTACACCAGCGGCTGTGCATTGTAATGTGAATCCATCCTAAATGAACATACAGTACACAGAAAGCGAAATGTTACAGAAACAAAAAATATCTTCATTTGTAACAGCCTTAGTATGCGTATAAATTAGCACCTTTATTTACTATTTCCTGTCCAGGGGTAATTGAAACCTGATGCCCAGGCCAAATTTAGTAACATCAGTAAGCATTGGTTAATTTGACTATAATGCTATATAATAATTGCATACCTAAATAATTGTGAATATTTTTAAGGTAGTATAAAATAGAATTTTCATTATTTAGACAATTATAATATTAAACAGGAATACTGCAATCTATCTGTATGCTGAAATGACCTCTGTGAAATGAAACATTTTGTTTTCTGAATGAAACCTTCAGCTTGCATAGTGAACCTCACTGGTTCCTGATAATTCGTGGGCCAAAGCTGTAAGTGACAGTTGGGTTTGGCAGCTTGCAGCAATGCACAGTCTCAGCTCGTAGATTTACATATTCTCAGCATGAGGCAATGTGCAGATAAATAATATAGCTGAATTCTGGGGAAAATCCCAAAATACCCATGCAGTGGCGCTACCCCACACTGCACAGATTAAATGCTCATTTTGGTTCAGACTACCATTAAAAGCAGAATTACGTACCTTATCCTTTGCTTTTGCAGACGTAATCATCTGCATGCCCCCACTCCCCTAAGGCCACTTCTCTTTGGTGCTCTGTTGGTTGCAGGCACTCTGACATCATCACGTCCAATACAGGATCAACAGCCCTGCATTGGAAGTTAGGATACCAACTTCTTGCCCACAACCTGGAGCAATGGAGCAAAGTGGAGAGTGCCAGCTGCCAGGGGAGCAAGAGATAAGGCAAGTAAAACTGCATTTTAATGGTACCTTAGACAAAAATAAACATTTAACATTAATCCTTGCAGCTGGGGAGGAGCTTTAAAATGTCCCGGCTCAGCTTTCACCTACATATTACAGGTAAAAGGGGGTTGAAGGTAATATATAGTGATTTTGTACATATTTTCTCTCTTTGGTTATGGTCAGGACTAAAAAAATAATGAGCACTACAAACTTTTTTTAATAAAGTAAATATAAAGTGTTGCATGTTAATATAGCAAACTTTTATATCCAGCCAGCAGACGGAGCTCTAATCTCTTTTACATATTTAGCTATTTTATCTTTCAGCTGTTCCCCATGTATACAGAACTTGCCATCACAGCAGTGACCTATCCCTCATGCTAAAGTTGAAGTATTAAATCAAATGAAGCCACAGAGTCAGCTGCTTTGATGTCTATTTTGCTAACCCAAAGTGCTCTGGGGTTCCTTTGTTGTGTAATAAAGGTATATTTATATATTGTCCCTTTAAGTCACCAAATGTATGATATTAGCAGTGACAGTTAATTTCTTTCTTTTTCTGACCTAATATGCACCATTCATTTTGCATACACTTTAGCACCAACAGAGTTAATTTATATCCTAGCTTTCTGAATGAATCCAATTCCACAATCTTGCTATATATTAGACCCATGAAAGCCAACAACAGACTATGAAAATACTATCAGAAATGGAAAATAAATAAATAAATAAAACAATTATAACATACCCGTAGCGATCACCAAACACGTAGCTCCCATACAGCCTTTCTGACTGACATCCTCTGTATATAAAACCACCAACTGTTTGCCCACTGCTCAAAGGCTTGAATTCTAAAAGTGAAGGCTCACTTTCTGGAAAGGAAAAGGAACTGTTGTAGCATTAGGCCAAAACAGTACAAATGAAGGCTATAATATTACAGAAGTAGGCCATAACAGTACAGAAGTAGGACAGATCAGTAAAAGTAGTATAAAGAAATGTTGTAGATCTTGTAATATCCTTGCATAATACTACTGGTTTTCTATAGCTAAATCAAAATATATTTCACACAACCAAAATCTTTTTTTGGGGTCAATATTAGATGGTGAAAATGGCTAATAAGTAAATTAACAGTATTCTTTAGAGCATTGGGTTATCAATCTCAAGATCTAACAATTCAACTTCTATCCATCCATAGTGGCAGCCTGCTGTTATAGAGACAACAAGTTAGGGTGAATCTCCCCAAAGGAAACACCAAAAATTAACTTGAGTGTGAATTTGGCAGAACTAAAGCTGGCCATACACTGTAGTATTTTCTTCATTCAACCTGGGGCTGAACAAAGAAAATATAACAGATTCCTCCATCAACACTTACGAGCTTTGATCAAGGAATCTCCCTCTGTCCTCATCAGATTGGATGTCTGCTCAGTTCGTCTGAACATTTTCCGACTGGCTCCTTCAATCAGCTGATAGAGGAATGCCGGCTGAAAGGGTGCTGACAGCAGCACCCACTGTGTGGATGTCACATTGTGTATGGCCCGCTTAAAGTGACATTAAACCCTCAGATTTTGTAACATCCACTCCACAACTCTCCCCCTCAGTGTCCTTGCGTGTCACTAATCTACTAAATGACATATCAGTCTGGATGTCACAACATTTCTTAAAACTCAACCTTTCAAAAACTGAGCTCATGATATTTCCTCCACCCCGTGCACCTTCCCCCAACATTTCAGTTGTGATTGATAACACAACTATCCAACCCTCCCCTCATGCCAAGGTCCTAGGTGTCATCCTTGACTCGGACCTCACCTTTCTTCCCCACATCCAAATCGCTATCCAAAGCCTGATGCCTTCGCCTCCGTAACATCTCCAAAATACGCCCCTTCCTCACCAATTACACCGCAAAACTACTCATACACTCCCTTGTTATCTCTCGTCTTGACTATTGTAACTCCCTCCTCATTGGCCTTCCACTACACAGGATATCCCTCCTTCAGTCTATCATGAATGCAGCTGCCAGACTCATAAAGATATAAGGATTTAAAAGGAAGAGCAGCAAAGAGAAGGGAAACAACCATGGATTACAGTAAGGCACACATTACAGTATTGGTTTATGTTAAAAACTCTGAGGGTTTAATGTCACTTTAAGAGCTGATCAGGCTATGCTGCACTGCAAACAGTGTTTCAAATACTGGCAACTGGAAGAGTTGGTTAGGTTGGCTTACAGGAGTAAGACAGGGCAATGAGGGTGTCATCAGCTGGGTGAGGGTCATCTACTTTTAAAAAGAGCAAACTCAAGGTGGAAATGTGATACAGAAGCTGGAAATCTTGCAAACTTATTGTGTCAGGGATATGTCAGTCATAAAAATGTTTGAACAGAAATACAAGTACTTTATCAGGTAAAATGCATTTGTCTATAAATTGTAGATGTAACTGTTTGGATGAAGGTCTGCTTTTAAGTAACATTATCAAAGAACAACAGTAATTACTTTACCTGTCATTTCGTAAATCAAACAGGAAAACATTGGTGAGAATTTATCAAAACTGGAGACAGACTCTGGAGCAGTTGCCCATGGCAACCAATCAGCTTCTCTCTTCAGTTTGCTTAGGTAAGATTTGAAAATGAGACAGAGAAGTTGATTGGCTGCAGTGCAAATCTTCTCCAGATTTTGTCTGCTCCAGTTTTGATAAATTCCCCCCATTCAGTTACTAAACTTTGGCTTATAGGTAAAACAGCCAATGAGGTCAATTGTTATTTTTTTTTAAATTCCCATTAACCCAGCTGGCTGTTTGAAGTGAAAACCAATTTGTAGGGCTAACTCCAAATCATGTCATGATTGCAAATAGATACCCATATTGCAAATATTCGTTTTTAAAAGAGTGCATCAGCCAGGACATTCTTTTGTAATGTCAAAGTTAAAACATTTTGCCAGCAATATAAATAAGGAGAACTTAATATATAACTAACTTAATAGATACCGAGTATTTGGCCGAGTATTTGTACTCTCCCAAATGCTCTCAATACTTATCTCGATACTGGAACTTCCGGTATCAGGATGCCGGCAAGTCATTACACGCTGCCCGACTTCCTGATTGGCCGGGAACGCAGCTCTATGCTCCCTCATCACCAGGAAGTACGGAGCTGCCTTCCCGGCCAATTAGTAAGCCGAGGGGTGGGTAATGATTGACCGCCCAGCTTCCTGATTGGTTGGGAAGCTGGCCAATCAGAAAGCCGGGCAGCGAGACATTACACACCAACGATTCCTTAATGTAACTTCCAGGTATCTGTACTCTGTATCGGCGAGTACTGGAAAAATATCGGTACTCGTACTTAATACCGAAAAACCGGTATTGGTGCATGCCTACTTAATACACATTCATTTGTTCTGCGGTATGTATCATTATGTGTGCAAAAACATATTAACAATCCTATGGAAACAGCCAAGATCACAGTATAGCCTACCATAATCCTTTCCTTTAATGATTGGCAAAACCCTGACATTTGTCCTGTTCTTGGTGCTTGAATCTGAACACAGGATTGTTACATTCATACTGCTGTCTTTACTATGACGGTCAACAGCACATCTATATGATAAAACAGAAAAGCAAATAAATTATTTTTTATTTTCCCTACAATCAGTTTTAACCGACTGTCTTTCATAAGAGTCATCAGAGTCTCCCCTTACATCACAGTCCCCAGAGTACCCCCTTACATCAGAATATTCAGAGTCTCCCCTTATATTAGCTTTGTCAGAGACTCCCTTTACATCAGAGTCCTAAGGACAGAAGATGTAACGGGGGACTCTGATGTAAGGGGAATTCTGTAGACTCTGATGTACTCTTACATCAGGCTCCCCAGAGTTTCCCCTTATGTGTCCTTGCAGACAGTAGTTTACTTGGTTGGGATGGGCGGCTGACTGAGAGGGGTGGGCAGCAGGAATATATGCAGAGTTGAATGCTGGGAAGGACAGTTACTGTGGAGGCAGCACAATATTGGCTCATTTCTAGGATGCTCGGTGGTCCAAGCAACCAACCACCAGTGGGTTTAATCAACCCACTGTAATTATTTAACTTCCTGGCTGCTGGTGGTAGGTTGCTAATACACTAAGCGATCCTAGCAACAGCTGGGGATGAATAATGACAGCGGCAGTGACTGCTGCTGTTATTATTCATCCCTCGCTCCTGCTGGTTAGTGAAACTGCTGGGCAGTCTGCTGTCAACATTGGTTAGCAAACTTTTGCTGACCTTCAGAGCGGTGCTCCCTCCTTCAAGTGGTGCCCAGGGCATGTGTCATGCCCTGGATTCGCCACTGCCACGCTGTGCCTGGTTTCAATTTCAGTAACTGTCCCGGAACACAATAGATCATACAAATCAAGAAAGTCAAAGTGATGTTAAAGCTCCTAGTCTTCATATCTGTTCTAGATCACTAAGAGCCCATTCAGACCTGTCTGTTCTTATGCTTTGCCTTAAAGTGGCATTAAAGTCAGCATTTTTCCCCCATTGTAATTGTGCTGTAAGGACTTACCTTAAGTGAAGCCTCTTGATCCCATCATCTTCCTTTCACTTGTTTCCAATGCTGGTGCCGGTCTCTGATCCAGCGCTGACTGCTGTGTCTTCTATGTCCCATGGTGTCTGGCCGACGTGCACACTCCCGGTTGCATGCATTGACTTACACTGTATTTCTCCTCTTCTCCCCGCGGAAGATCGCTACTGCACATGCGCCCGCCCCATCATCCTTCATGGCCAATCGAGAAGCTCCAGAACTTTAGACAGGAGCGAACGGCGGAGACACAGGTTTAATTTTTTTAATGTTTTTGCATATACAGTATCTACTGCTTGCTAGCGTAGATATATGCAAAAAAAACCTAGAGTTGAATTATACTTTATTGCACATTACCACAACACATTGCATCAAAAAATATGTATTTTGGCCCCCCTTAGGCTCCATTCATTCACACATACCGATTGGAAAATCAGTGTTTTCCGCCCATTCGTCCACGCGGCACGAAACGCGCATTTTAATATACGGGCAGATTCCGCATGTTTGCGGCTACTACTATAACTGTAACTCACAGAATCCGCTTGGAAGTTTTGGCGTGATGCGTGTTTTTGTGCCACAGACATCGTGCTGGTGTGAACAAGGTATATCGTAATATATTGTTTTTTATGTTTTGCACGGTTGTGCAAGTATAAAACCTCCAATGTGTGAATAGAGCCTCAGGATGATATACTAATGGAGTAGAGACTGTTCACTATGTAAATGGAATGTTCACTTAGCTTAGAAAATAACATAAGGGCTGTTTTTAATTTGAATACCCAATTATGTGCAAAGAAAATTAAAATACCTAGAATCTTGCTAGCACCCAATTATGTGACTAAAGTGAAATCAGTTTAATCTTAAACTAACTTAACATTAATATTGCTAAGTGAGCAGCCTTTACTTCTAAAGTACATCAACCCCAATGATTTAGAAAGTACGGAGGCCAGTGAGGTTGATTTACTAAAGGAATAGAGACTGTTCACTTAGCAAAGTAAATGTTTACTGCACTTAGTAAATGAGATTAAGCTGAATTCACTTTAACCAGTCAATCTTTTGCAAGCATGAATCCAGTTTTTTTAAATTTCCCTTGCACATGACTGAATATGCAAAAAGTGAACACTGCTTTACCTAATTAATGATCATTCACTTGACACAGTAAACATTTACTTTTATTAACTGAAGCAAAGAAAAAATGGAGAGAGAAGCACCCTGCCCAAAACCACCACCCCCAACCCCCTTGGCGAGCGCTGTATCCTTTGACTTTGTCCCCCACAAACTTTCACTTTTACTAACTGAACAGTCTCTATTGCTTAACTAAATTAACCCCACTGGATCAGGTAACTAGCATTTTTAGGAGCAGAGGTTGATCATGACAGCCTCCATATTCACTTAGTACAACTTTCCTTTAGATTTGTAATGTATGATTTATGTTGGGCCCTTTACTGATTTGCAGCAAGTTCTAGTAGCTTTTAGTTACACTCAGATCACCAATTGTTGGTGACATTTATGGAGCATATCACAACAAAGGTAAACATAGCATGTATGCAACTTCAGCACTCTCCATACTTTACTTTTTGAAATGTTAAAAAGATAAAACAATGACGGTAGCAATGACATTAACAATGACAATATACTGGCTTACCTGCCTGGGTTATGTAGGCCATGGGCATATATCTCTGGCGGCTGATTTGTGCTATTAAAATGTGGGTTGCTTCTAGGTATGGAATAAAGAGCGCTGCACCCATCAACATCAACATCTAGCCTCAGTACGGATCCTGTAAAGTCACTAAAAGAGTAAAAGAAAAAGGTAGACAAGGAATGTTTCATGAGCAACGCAAAATGTCAAATAATTGAGAGTTAGCTGTTTAAGAGTCTGGAGATGTGCTATTCCTATGTAAAGTAAAGAACATGTACAATGTAGGCTAATAGAATCAAACTATAGACTCATAACAGGCTTCATATAAATACTTAAAGTAAAACTTCAGCCACAATTTATATTTTTTAGCTTTAATAAACTGATAAATGAGTGGAAATGGTGTCAGGTATGTTCTTCTCTTTTTGGCCCTGTTGGGGAGTTTTCCTATCCTGGTTAGAATATTCTTACTACAACAGGAAGTTCTAGTTGTGCTAGAACTTGTGCTATCCACCTGATCTACTGCAGGAGTATAAGTGTCGTAGCTGGGTGTCTACATACACCAGGCTCTAGGCTCCTGCCTAGTTTGCTTGAATTCACATGAGTATATGCATTATGATATGTCTGATCTGTGGAGAATCCAGAAATCCAGACAGTGGTGATTAGATTGTATGATTCACTGGGGACAAACCTTTAACATATATTCAGATAAACTAAAACATTAGTTGTTGAGTCTGATGATTTTATCCATATGATCAATATCCCAAATCTGCTCAGCTTTTCCCATATAACTGTGCTGACTCTCTTTCTGCAGATTATTGGAGTGTTGGTGCTGGGTCCCCAGAATGGGTCTACTTCCTTGAGATGGTGGAGTTGTCTTGTAGGTGTACAATGACTCTGGGCAGGTGGCTTGCATTTACAAAAATATTACTGAAAGTGCTTCAGATTGGAAGTAGAAGAAGACCACACTCAACAATTCAAGTCCAATGATGTAATTGAAATCATCCTATAACAATCCACTTAAGAACCCATTATATTTCGGGGGCTTAAATATGCCTCCTTCACCAGGGCTGGAATGTTGGTTTAAATCAAGGGTGGAGTCCAAAGGTGGGAAGGGTACCTAACAATAATATATTGTTGCTAGACAAGTTGCTCAGCAGCTGGTTGCTCTAGATGACCATCATCAGTACAAAGCATGGAATGTGGCCTGCTAACAAAGTATACATCTCAGGGGGTGCAGCATGGAGACATTATCTGCAGTACTGTATGGAAGGATTCCATAAGGTTGATTTACTAAACCAATGCAGAATTTTTACTTAACAAGTCAAAGCTGTGTTCACTTTAGTCATGCACAAGACTGTTCTTTTAATTTCCCTCACACATGACTGGGTACTCAAATTGAATAGAGTTTTACCTTATGCACTAACATAAGTGAATGTTCACATTCCAAAATGAAGATTTTCTACTCCTTTAGTAGATCGATCCTTAAAAACTTGTAAATAAACAAAAGGAAACTTGCGAGGAATTGACATTTAGTAGCACCATCCAAAACAAGGTAAGGGACAATTTGAGGTCCCTTACCTTGATATAAGATATAAGATATAAGAAACCACTTTTTGAGATGAGTATTCAGGATGAATTGAAATACATTGTAATTTACATTAAAAGTGAAAATGTTTATAGGTTTCTTATTCCAGCTCAATATGGTCTGAAAGCGAGAAAGCAACCTTTATGAAAATGTATATTTTTTTTACCTCAAACCATCCATTTCTTCCATATCATCAATAGTTATCATTCCATCTCCAAGGAAAATATACAAGAAGCCATCTGGACCAAACAAGAGTTGTCCTCCCAGGTGTTTTCTGTGTAACTCGGCTACTTCCAGAAATATCCTCTCTGTCCTCACATCAACTTGACTGGGGTTCTTCCTGTTTCCAATGATGGATAAAAACCGCTGAATGCATACAATTTATAATGTTGGCACACTCTTCACACATGTGTCTTTTTTAATATCTGTTGATTTTTAAACTTATATTGACGATAACTATGATAATAATAATGTAGCATGGAAATGTCCATTTGGTCTGCCTTTTTCTCTACCATAATCCTGTTTACAGGCTTCACATCCACTCATTTATCTTGTAGCTATGTTTCTTGTTTTGTAACCTTTTAGAATAAAAAACTTGTGATCCTCCACCCAAAAAAAGAGGGCCTGTCACACAAGTCGCATGGACTTGCACCCCCATACCGCTGTGATCATGGACTGCATACCACTAAGCAATGGGTCATTGAGGCTGGATTCACATCTTACATTGTGCAAATGCGTGCAACTTGATATGTTTTTTTTACAAATTATGTGTGAGTTGATGCTTGTTTAACGTGCATCAATGGGCACTCTTATTTTTTTGCCTGGAAAAATAAATAACTTCTGACTTCTTGTCATATGGTTTAAAATACATTAATATTCATACTTATGGCCTACAAGGTGCATGCTGATGCAATAAAATACACGTGGGCACCGATTTCTCTTAAATACATGTATATCCTAAAGCAGTGTGTACCATATATACATTTTTTTTAAATAAAATACAATATTTCTTTGATTCTTTCAGTGCTGCTTTTATACATCTTCATGTCTATGTGCACTCCAGCAATGGCTGCATGGCACTTCTCAGGGTGGTTTCATGGTGGTGACAGCAATAGACCAGTCCTGCGTAATGTGTATTAAAATTACCACTTGCGGTCTCCAGCAAGAGCCTATGTGGCTTGGGGCATAATCTGTAGAAATGGTCAGAGCGTCGTCACCCTATAACAAAAAATGTCCAGGCAAGGACCTGCGTAGCAGGATCACCAGGTACTATTGTCAAGGAAGCTGTATATTTAATTGCTTTTGAATTTAGTTTACCGTGTAACAACTCATATGAGTTTTCAGTAATTGGATTTACATATACTTCTAAGCAGAACTCCAGACAAATCAAATCTTAACCCTTACAGTGCTTGTTTTGCCTAGGGAGCTAAAATAATTGTACTCACCTGAGCCATGATCCCGGCTTGCTCTTAGTGCGGTCCCTTCAGCCTCGCTCCCCCCCTGCTCCAGGCCCTGTGAGTCCTCACGTTCTATACAGTGTATAGAACATGAGGATGCCGAGGGACATACCATTGCTGGAGGAAGCCATGTAGGAGCCAGCTGGGATCGCAGGTGAATATCTTGGCTCTTTAGACAAAACGAGCACTTAACCCTTGCAGTGCTGGTTTAGCCCCTCTGCAAGGGTCAAGATTTGATTTGCCCGGAGCTCTGCTTTATTGCACAGCAATGTGATTGGGCCTGATCTGCATGATGGTCTGATGTTTACTAAGGTGTCACTGTAGCAGCTGACTGTCCTGCACTGCTGGGAGTCATTTAGATGTGAACAGTTTTTCACTCTTCTTCATAATTAAAAAGTATGCCATTCAGTGTAGTTTGGTAAGTTTCACTTAATCCTTTTTTTTTAAGGGGCAGTAAAAACAAGGATATTTTTTTAAGAATAAAAAAAGGAAAATGAAAATAAAGTCAGCTGGTAAGGCCTCTATTGTAAACTGAAAGAGACCATAAGCATATTTTTTTTCTTTAAAAAAAATCTAGATCTTATCAGAAGTGGGGATGATTAAAATACAGCTAATATTGTGGGGAGAGATATCTTCCTGCACATAGCTGGTTTTCTGACCAGTAATCCTGCAGACCATCAACTGCATCTGGTAAACCTTCAGCCTATAGCTCATCACCTAAAATAAAAGGTTGCACAGTTGCATACAATGTCAAATATTTCGTTTGTGGACAGGTAAGAGCAGCTTGTAGAGGATCTTTTGCTACCTTCAAAAATAATAAGTGGTAGATGTGGTACCTAGACACTGTATATTCCACAACTCGAAGAATGTGATCGTGAGGTCCGCTGGCCCAGCGTTCTTGGTTGGTGGTGTACGACACATACAGCTTTCCATTTTTCTTATAATTGGGATGGAATGCAAGGCCTAGCAGCCCCCTTTCATCTCCTCCCTGCAGTCAAACAAGAAACACAAAGAATTGTAAAGTTAATTATGTGCTTTATTGTGTTTCAGTTGGAACCCCCAAAAAAAAAAAAAGAGTCTCTTTCTTTCTATCGGTTATTCTGTGCCCAATCCTTTCTTTTTCTTTTCCGTGACTACCCGACATAAACAGATTATAAAACATTTCACTTTGGGGACTATTTAAGAGTTTGGACAAGACAATTGTCTGGTGTGGTTATCTAGCTCTCTGGCTCGTATGCTACTTTTGTGCAGTGATTTGTGTGTGTAATCTTTTGGTAGCCATGAAGACAAGTCTAAGTGCTGTGAAGAATTCTTAGCTGGGTTACTAGGTTGCTCATAGTTCCTTGTAGGAAAATCAAGGAAAAAAGAAAAAAAGGTAATAATGTTTAATCCAAATATGCAAAACTGAATGGGAAAAAAAGCAATTGCGATTGCCAAGTTCCACTGTCTTGGCAAAATGTTTTGAAAACATTCGAATTTCTAGTGTAATATGTAAACCTTTGTTTTACCCTGGGGGCAGCTACATCACTTGTCACTACTCTGGTGGTCTTCCCATCATGGCTCACTGTAGGTAATAACCTGCTCTCTCTGACTCCTGCACAGTGTTCAGAGCTGGACAGTGCTCAGTGCTAGCTAAGGCATTTTCTTTACATAAATGGAAGCAAATGAATCAATTCTCATACTGAACGTCTATACAACCCACCGTGCACTACTAATAGAACACATTGGGGGGAATTTGACAAAACTGGAGCAGACAAAATCTGGAGCAGTTGCCCATGGCAATCAATCAGCTTCTCTCTTCAGTCTGTTCAGTTAAGATTTGAAAATGAAAGAGAGAAGCTGATTGGTTGCCATGCACAGCTGCTCCAGATTCCATCTGCTCCAGTTTTGATTAGACATGTGCACTGGCAAAAAATTTGTTTAGTTTCTGATTTTGCGTTATTTCGTTTTTCAGGATTCGGGTCCGAAAGTCAATTCGTTAACGGTAGTCTGTACGAACGTTTGTTTTCTTTTCGTATTCGTTTCATTGCACCAAAGTGACATTAAAAATGTATTATTATTTTTTTAAATGCGTACAGACTACTGCTAACGAATTTCGTCTGGATTTTGGTTTTAGAATATTTGGATTCCTTTTCATTTCGTCATTTCTGTTATTCGGAAATTCAGATACATCCGAATCTCTGAATAATGAAAATTCATCCGAGAAACAAATTTTTCCAAAACGAATCGCACCTGTCTAGTTTTGATAAATTCCACTCATTGACTTTTTCTACTAACAAAACATCTACACCCCAGTTCCACCTAAAATTGACTTAACTGTCTTGGGTGGCGTTCCACATCTCTCTTTTTTAACTACTGATATGATATTTCTCTACGTTCCAGAACAGCTGTGACTGACAGTCCTACTTTTGCCACATGCCGAATACTCCTATGCAGTGCTATATCTTCTTCCTACCTAGACTGTAAGCCTCCAATCTATGCAACATGGAAATGCATGCATTGCTGTATTGAATGAGTATTCACATCCCATCACACTCCTGACCGATGAATCCCAAAGAATCTAAGGTAGGTGCTGCAGTAACCAGCGGATGGTGCCACATTTGAGAACAATAAAAAGAAGAGTCACCGGCACCCCAGCTGTGATACAAGCACAACTTGTATTGACGAATGTTCATATTATCACAAATCAAAATGTTGTTTTGGGGCTGCACAGGGTCTCTTCATCAGGCATACAATGTGCATACTTTGTATGCCTGATGAAAGGACCCTGTGCGGCCCCAAACCTAATTTTGCTTTGTGATAATGTGAACATGCATCAATAAAAGACGTGCTTGTATCACAGTTGGAGTGCTGGTAACTCTTCTTCTCACTGTGCTGCATTTAATGAGATCACGCGTGACACTGCTACACTGTGGTGCCATCTTAATGGAACCCCATTGCACCTAGCCATCGCACGTGCATTGCATTGCACCACAACTCATGGTAACTATTTAAAAAAGGGTCATGCATTTCTTTGGTGCGATTTGGATGTGCCTGTTTAGGGTTGCCTACCACAACGAACATTAACATGCGTAAAAGCATGCTGCAATGTTCGTGCAGTGTCACATCGCACAGTTGTGAACCCAGGGTAAAGGACGGGACAAGGTACGAAAAAAATATTACGTGCCCTCGCTATAGCAATAATTTATACACCGATGGATGACACAAGTAGCTCAGCTGAACAAACTGAGCTAAGCAAATTTAATGATATGGACCTGCTTAGGTCCCAGGTAGGAATGAAGAAGGGTTTGACATAAAGATCTTTACATCAGACCAAAAAGAGGGACACTGAGGGATTTGGGTCCAAATGAAGGACATTCCCTCCAAATGATGGACAGATGGGATTTATGAGTATGCATACCTCTAAAACCTGGAACGGTACCGGATTCCAAATGACAACGGGTTAAGCAGGTAAAAAGAATAGTGTTACAAAGCACCTAGCAATGCTCCTTTCTTTCTAAAATGTTCTTTTTTATATATTTTCAGCATACAAATTCTCATTTAAAATAATTATGATAATTAAACAGTGACTTTGTGTTGGAAACATTTAATAAACAGACACTCCTGAGTCACAGACCCAGGACACTGACTCATGTAATCCATGTCTCCCTAGTAACCCCGCAAGTGAAAATATTTCTTTCCTGGCTAAGCATGCCTTGAAAGCATTTCCAGAATGCATGACACTCAATCCCCTGTTAGTGGAGAAAAAAAAAAAAAAAAGCTCTGGCTCACAAATATTAGAGCCACTGGTGCTTTGATAAGAATCTGGCACCATGTTCTGCTGTAGATTAGAATGGCACGTTCTGTCTAATGAATGCAATAACAAACATCCAAAAAATCCAAAGACTTACATGAGGAGTCAAATACTTCTTGAATGGGATACCACTGGCAGGCTCAGAAGAGACGGTAGGCATTGCCTTTATTTAGAGCATGTAGGCGGAAAGTTAACATTTCGACAATTATATGATGCTTTTGAAATTCTGCTATTATCCAAGACAAGACTCTATAGGAATTCTTTGAAGGTTTCAGCATTTATATGTGGCAAATATATTTTTGTAAAGGAATAGTACAACTAATGCATGCAAGAGTATATTGAGAAATTTAGAAATATATGGATTTATGAAACCTAAAGAGTATCTATGTTCAAAATCTGAAAATAAACATGCATTTTTATATTGAATTTCCATAAGTTCCATCCCACTCCTAATAACCATATCAATCTAGAAGTTTGTAAACGTACTTATTGAAGATGCCCATAAGATGTACTGAGTCACAACTCTCACAAAGCCTGCCTCCTGAACTGCATCTCAAGGTCTAAACAATGTAACAATATCATTGCTTGCCTGCACCAAATCAAGCAGCGGGGAAAGAGATGGAAAGCACCCTGGTTATCCAGGAAGTTGATGAAAGGGGTGGGAACACAGAAGGCAGAACTCACTACATAAAGTAAGATTTCACCTCTGTACAAGCGTGCAGGATAATAATATAAAAGAAAAAATTTTTGTGGCTTTAAATTACATCTACATAAACCATATTAATGAGTAAAGGTGCAATCTCAACCTTAGTCTGAGCTTTCAGTGCATGACTACAAAGCAATAGAATAGTTTTAATGACCGGTAATGCTAATTTCCCTATCTAAAAAAAATATATCTTAAATGTGGCCACATGTTACACTTTAATTGTTCAATCTACCATAGACGGTAGAACAACTTCAGAAAGTTCTGAGTGTATTTCCTTTAGCTAATAATAGGGTGTGTGATATAATATATATATACATATATATATATACATATATATATATTGTATATATATATTATTGTGTGTACCAGAAGTACTGTTTCTCAGTGAGATGTGTGAGGTGTGTATTGGTTCCTGTTGTAATTATTGGAAAATTAGCAATATCTTGGTCTTTGGGCCTTTGGCTCATTTACTGCCCTCAGATGTCTGGGGGCCTCTCACCTCCACCGAGGAAATGGTGGGATACACCAGTGAGTGTACAACGCAGTATGTTTATCTCAACAGTGCATCTATTACTACATATTGACTTTACATGAGTGATAAATGCATATTGTAGGTGCAATGTTAATGTTATGTATAGGCAATCACAGTCCAAACACTACCAATCATGCCTCAACACAATTCTCCTGAACAAGGCATTTTCTACTTTGGTTCTGTCACTTAGAAGGCACTCATCATCCATGGGAATGCATCCCAGGATTTGGCAGCCCCTCTCCACTGAACCAAACAAGAACATGTAGTATCACCGCAGCTTAAATGATCCAAAAATGATTAATTATATAAAAACATATATAAATACATAAAGCATCTGTTTCCAAGGCAAATCAGAGAATGTTACTACTTCTCAGCTCAGGCTTTCCCATTCAGACTCATCAACCAGCCGTGGACACTTTCAAAATACTGAATTTCCTGCTATTTTAACTGGATGAACAATCAGTAAAAATGGCCCATTGCTCTTGCCAAACGGAAGACAAGGATAAACGTGACTTCATTTGTTTTTGTTTTAATTCAAACCTTTATTTGTACAAAGATTTGTTTCTACAAACTGTGACTAATGAAATGGTCATGCAGCTAAAAGAATTATCCTCACGTCATTATAATGAAACATAAATCCAGTAACCCCGACTTGTAACTTGCTAGTCTTTGGATTTGCTACTGACATTCTATATTTGTTACAATAAATCTAAATAAGAACTCAAACTGACCTTCCTTGAGAACAAACATTAAACAGTTTAGAAGGCTAAGTACTCCCTTTCCTGATTGTGCTTTAGACCACCAAGAAACAATCATACATTTTAAGATATATGAGGTTTCTATCACGTTTCTGCCCCTGCGGAGTTCTGCAACAGATTGTTTTGACTCCAGGGTCAGAAGACAAAAATACTGCACACAACAGAGATAAACTGCATTGTTTTTTTTTTTCCTACAAACTACAATGTTCGATTGACCAAAAAAACGACTACAATTGGAACAGCTTATGCATAAGTCAGTGTCGGGTGCAAATTGTAAAGAAACCAGCAGAACAGAATTTACCTTTTTATTCATGTGTGTAGTATATTGAAATCTATTTGGATAATATGGATTACTTCACTTGCACAGCTTTATTTTATAAATTTTACAATAGCTGTAGAATGTCAGATTTTATTAGTGGGCCCCTTTATGTCCCCCCCCCCCCTAAAAGTGTGCTATTAAAGTGGACCTATCGGTGGGCATGAAAAAATTCCGGCCATGTATACAGCAACAGCACAATTTTTTTTGTCCAATCGATGTTTATTGATTTTCACGGTTTTTCAAGCAAGAAATGTAAATACAACATAGTAGCACAAAATGGAAGTACAGATCAGTCATTGATGCATATACAAATAACAACGTACACAATTCACATTAAGTCGTGCAACCATTAAAGCCCTTTGGGCTGTCAGGAAATATTAAAAGGGTGGATAAACAACAATGAGGGCCCTTTAAGTACTCAAGCCCTGTCGGGGAAACTCAAGGTAAAGTAAGGAAGAGGGGAATGGGAGTAGGGCAGGGAAGAAAAGTGAGTAGGAATGGTAAGGGTGCGGGAAAGGGACTAGGCCTTCAGCTATGTCTGGGACATCATGTGGTATATACTCCATGGGCATAGGGGGTATATGGAAATTCAGAGGACAAGCGAGTCTAAATGAAAAGTGGAAGGCATGTAGGAAATAATAACAGCACCATTTTTACCTAAAAAACCTTTCATGTTTAAACAGCAATTTTGAACTCCAGCCAAGGGACTGTGCCTAGCCTGAGACAATGAACCTGGGAAAATGATGTCATAAGTATACTGCAGGCAGGCGGAAGCATTTTCATAGTTTCCTCTTCCCCAACCATCACTCTCTGTGTTTGTACTGAATCCATCTCCATTCATCCAGGCATGCTGGCATGGGAGATGCCTGCACATAAATTATATTGTCCTTTTGGAGAGAACTCCAACTTTGGTCAGGGGAGTACTATGATCTCTATGAGATGTAATAAATACTTGCAAGTGTTACACCTAAACATTATTTAGAATACAGAAATAATATATCAGATGCTAGGTCCACTTTATTGGTGAATGTAGCTATCAAGGAGTGTAACCATCAAAGAATATCTCTAATTGGTTGCTATTGGTAACAGAAAGCTTTGCATGCACTATCCACATGTGACCTGTTGTAAATATCAGTGATCTTGGTACACAATAGTTACAATATACCAGATTCTTTTGCATGTCCTTCCCAGGCTTAATAAATGTAACCAACATGTCAGCCAATTCAAGCAAGCTAAAGCTGAGGAAAATAAAATAAAACATGCTCGTTTCCCTCTTTTTACAAGCTTAAAATAAAAGTATCATCTTTGAACCAAGAGTTTCACATTATCTGCAAATTAAAAGCATTTGTTAAATTGCAGTTCAGTCTGCACTATAGATTTTATTAACACAACTGGTTTAAAAAAGTCAGCAGAACATGGACTCAGTTTGCATATCTTGGAACACTGGTTTTAACAGTTCCAGACTGGCGTTTTGAAGAAAAAGCTATTAAAAACTAGTCAAAGGTATGATGTCATTCTTATAAGGTCTTAAAAAAAGCCCAAAAGTACAAATAATATTTGTAATGTGCGACTTCATCCATGCAGCTTTCCATGCCTCACTCTTGGATAATATTTAGTGGTCTTTCCTGTTTGTTAAACGAACACCTTCTAGGTTGGAAAAGACTTCTTGAGTGAGATGTCTAAGAAGTTTAGCCATTTTGTGCCTCCATAAAACAGGCCTCACATGTTTGATGGGATGATGAAAAATCCCATGGAGCCGACCTGAATGAAACAACATAAGGGCACTTTTCAGTGGCTCCTGCAGATCACCCCTGTTCATTCTCTTAGTGGCACGTGGATTACATAATCAACCTTGCCTTGATCCCTCCTCCCTGTGCAGGCATCAGCACACACAATCACAAAAGTCACATGCCGGCTCCTGCAACTAATAAAAACCAGCTACGAAAATAGGGTAATCTTCAGAGAAGCATTACATAGTGCAGTAATCATTTTGTCAATTAAATCATGGCTGAGTCACACCTTTTTATTTCTGGTGGCCAAGCAGTTTTATTACACACAGGCTTCACATCTAGAGAATAAGACGGCTTAGAATATATATATATATATTAAAAAAAAAAGTTACACATATCATGGATATATTGCTTCTCTGAATGAAGGAAACGTTTTTGAACCTGTGCTTTGCCCATACAGGGCAAAGAAATAGGTTCACTAAAGCTGGGTATTAGACATGTGCGATTCGTTTCGTTCCGAATCGAAATTCAGGCGAAATTTCGGAAATTCGGAGATTCGGATGTATCCGAATTCTGAATTACAGATATAATGAATGCAAACGAATCCAAATTTCCGAAATTCATTAGCGGTAGTCTCTACAAACGGTCGTTTCGTACGTTCGTTGCAGCAAAGTGACATTTGTTTTTTTTTCCAGTCTGGAGAAGAGGGAAAAAAAAAAGCATGAGGTTCCCCCAAAATCCATACCAGGCCCTTTAGGTCTGGTAGGAATTTTAAGGGGGAACCCAAGCCCACAAAAATGGGGAAAAAAAACGTGGTGTCACCCCTAACATTCCTACCAGACCCATTGATCCGAGCACAGGCCCAGCAGGGCAGGAAAGGGGGACTGGCGATCGAGCACCCCCCCCTCCCTGCTCCTTACCAGGCCACATGCCCACGGCATTGGGAGGGTGTCCCCATCCAATGGGGACAAGGGCCTCTTCCCCACAACCCTGACCCGGTGGTTGTAGGGGTCTGCGGGCAAGGGGGCTTATTTGCATCGGGGCATCCCTTTAATTAAGGGGGCACCTAGATGCCGCCCCCCCTTGTGAATGAGTAAGGGGTACTCATTCACTAAAGGGTTCAAATTCAAAGTCAATAAACAAACCACACTTTTAGACAAAATACTTTAATTGAAAAAAAAAAAAAACAAAGAGTAAATTTTTGACTATTTCTTTTATTTAAAAAAATTGCTCCATTGATGTAATCCAGCAACAATCACGATGCACGACCCGCCGAAATAAAAAAGTCCCGCCGCACGACGACCGTCTGAACCCGACGAAAACTCGTTGAAAAACGACATGCGGCGTGAAAGTCAACAGATGGGCGGAGCGACCCGTGACATCACGAGTCACTCTGCCCATTTGACATTCTCAGCTGCCAAATACAACATAGCAATCGGGAGCTCCCGAATGCCATTAAAATATAAGACATTTCTCCATCAATGCATTATGAGCATGGATGGAAGAGTCCCCTGCTGTTTCCACTGTATTCTGAGAGTGGCTTACAGCCACTGTCCAAATACCCAAAAGGAGCTTACAGCTGATTGGCTGCAACAAATGAGAGAATAAAATGAGAAAGCGGAAGTGTTTAAAAATAGGACCAAAGTATATTACATACTGGTTTTATAAAACCTTCCTTATTCTCAGTTATCTCCTTAGACTGCATTTTAAATGAAAGCTATCCTTTAACAAATGAAAGGAAAAACACAGTTTATGTCAACCAGAGATAGGCAACCTCGGCACGCCAGCTGTTTTGGAACTACAAGTCCCATGAGGCATTGCAAAACTCTGACAGCCGTAGGCATAACTCATAGAGACAGAGGCATGACTGCACTTGTAGTTTTAGCACAACTAGAGTGCTGAGGTTGCCAACCCCTCATCTAGACTGTACATGAAAGGAACTTTTGATATTATATTACAGATACTACTAGGAGAGTCTGACTGTAGTTGCAATCTAGGAAGTCGCAGGAGGCATGTAACAAAATATGAATATGCCTGTGAACTTGTACTGCATGTAATAAACATTTGTATGCACATTGCACACATGTATATTTCCTATTATTATACATATTTTACAGTATCAACAAAAGCATCAGAGGCAAGGTTATAAAACATACAATCAAACAATTTCTTGGTGAAACTTGATGCCTGGCAGTTAAGGTATTTTCATCACTCCAACATAAATATTTTTTTCTTAATTAAAAAAAAGAGACCCTAATGGGTAAATGGTGAATGGCTGGAGGTGAGAGGAATTACCTGGCTATTAACACTGAGACTACAAACCCAGCCAATCACAACCCAGGGTTCCTATTCTGGCAAAGCAACCACGTGGCAGCCCGTATACTGATAATTAAGTGTTAATACCCTCTGGCCACAATACGCACACATTATGTTGCAGGTGTATTTATTTACCCCTTTACTAAAGAAACAGTGAAGGCTTTACATTTTGGGCATTGCCAAGACTAGAGAACTTTAAATGCCCTTCTGTTTTTCATTGACTGCAAATGTGTACTCTAAAGCAGCTTATAGGATATGTTTACCTAGGAACTGTGCACATGTGTATATGGTATATGTTTTTAGTAAAATTATAGCAGAACAGCCATAGGGGTACATCACAATAAAGCAATTTCATTCATATAAAAAGCAGTGATGATTTGTACATTGCAATAACTTATAGCAATCGATCAGAATTCAGTTTTCTGCAGTCCAGTAACTGAAACATGATTGCTGATGGCTGCGCATTACCAGCAGGTAACATTTATACTTTCTGTCCCCCTAAGACTTGTGCAGTCACCTTTCTCACAGTTGAATGGCTAGTCTTACATTCATAATGCCAAGATTAGATTTCATAGCCAAAAGGCACAACAAGGCTGAGAGAAAGTAGGCTGAAAGAGACAGGTTACCCATTTTGCCTTAATACACATAGAACCCATGACAAGACCAGTAGGACAGACTGTCACCTTATTCTACTAGCAGTTCTTGAAATACAGACCCAAAGTGAGTGATCTGCAAGAACGCAGAACACAAATATGTAGAAAATGTATAAGGATAGCAACAATTAGGAACTAGGGGAAGGCAAGGCAGCAGCCTGGAACCTTGTACAGTGGTGCATCGGTTCACGAACTTAATTCGTTCCACGATTCTGGTCACGAACCGAATTGGTCGCGAACCGAATCAAACTGTGATCAGACCAGGATCTTGAGTAGAGGAAGCCACGGTCAGTGTCAGAGAAGGGAAGATGACTGTGGTTGTGTTCATCACCCGATGCGGAGTTCGCGAATGGAAGCAAACTTTTGCCGAACTTCCTGTTTGCGAACAGAAGCGTTCATGAAAAGAGGTACCACTGTATTATGCATGAAAATGTGCAACTGACAGACAGCAACATGATGAGTGGGTATGCAACTGTGTCTACTGTGCACTGTAGCCCTAGGCCACGGCCTATATAGGCTATGCAGAAATCTGACCTTGATTACATTACAGACATTATTGTTGTTCTGTGAACTACTTACAGCTCTCATATAAAAAGATGAAAACTTTTGTGGGTGGTAAAGTACAAGTTAGTCACCTCGACCCTAGGCAGTTAATCTATTAAAGGATAACTAAACCCAAATAAAAAATGTATCAGATTCCAGTTTCCAGTCCTTAGATGTGGTCGCTGCATTCCTTTTAATTTTTTTCAGGCTAAGAACATTTTCAGCAAGTACAGAAAAATACCTGTTGATCTTTGCAGAAATACCGTGTCCTTGTCACTTGTGAGCTTCACTGAAAGCGACACAACCGTATCTTTGTAATGTAAACTGCTAATCCTATCATCCACCATGTAAGGCAAAAAGGCAGACAAGTTTGAAGTCCAGCCTGAGTGACAACAATAGATACAGTGGAGGAGTGAACATAGCCACCCAGGGAGAGGAAGTATGTTATTTGCAGGATCAACAGGTGAAAAAAACAGGAAAAGAGAATGAAGCAGCCACATGGAAGGGCTGGTAAGCTGCAATATATTAATTTTTTGGGGGTTTACATACGCTTTAATCATAATAATTTCACATTAATCATACTAATTACACGTTAGACGACCACATTACAGATTTTTTAAAAGCTGGTAAACTAGTTTTTCCAACATCTGACAATATAGAAAATTGTCACACTTAAAGATGTACACTTAAACCTACTTTTGACTGTGTGTAAGACCTTGAACACATGAGCATTTAAAGGGTGTGCTTGGTATAAAAGGTCCCGATGGATGGTGTGTATATTCTGGCATGACAGTACAGGTCAATATACACTACTCACATAATACACTTCCCGAATAGCTTCTGAAAACACCACTAAAGATTAAATTTACTCATCACATTATATTTGGTAATCACTGATCATCCATTAACATTGTGCTTATACACTTTTATTAAGTATACCAGTGGCTTCCTCTACTGTGAGTGTAACAAGGAGGAAATAATAACCAGTTCTTATGCTGTCCTGGTGAAAAAGGAAGAAGGAAGTGATTAGCCCAGCCATTATCTGCTCAAACCAGTCTCTAGTCACGCAATTATTCCCATAAATTATATCTAAGGAATATTCCCTAGTAGTGGGATGAAGGGAAAGCTACACTGATTTTGAAGTATGCTGGCTTTAAAACAGTGATGTCACTGCCTGTTCTGCCGGGAACGCATGCTCTCATCAAACCCAGTGGTCTACATCTTCTCAAGAAAATATTTTGCTATTAAGAAACAGTGCATATAAATATATTTAAACTAACCACCAGTGTTTTTCAGATGAAAAGTCAAACAATAACAATGTGAGTGTCTTATAACATGAGATGTCAAACATGTCCTTGCATATTAGCAGAAGTTGTATACCTCACAGGTTGCCTCTGCTGAGCGCTATATTTATATGACAGGTCTCCGCTAATGTTGTTCAACATGTATAAATTTCACTTGCAAATTATACACATTAGTGGGAATGCCAACTGTAAACTCTGATCCTCTGTTTTTATAGCACCTTAGAGGGAAAAAAAACCTTCACTCATCATGTCAATAATATTTGCCACATGTTTCTGGTATGGTTCTCCTCAGTTCACTTTGGCTACATCAGTTTGAGTCTGTTGGTTCACTTCAGTGCATCTAATTATATTGATACGATCTGCAATCAAATAGCTCTTCATTATCTGTTTCTGCTGCCATTTACAGTATAATTGTCCCCAGTGTCCTAAAAAGGATGGGTTTATCAAGGGTAGGCATGGTGAAATTAGTGGAAAGTGTTTGGTTATAACTTTGGGAGGTATGCATTTGAAGAATCCAGTTAATGTATGAAAAGCAACAAATGATTTTACCTGAAACGATGAATAAGTCTTCAATTGAAAATGTTCTAAGGCTAGGTTCACACTGAGCGTTTTGTAGTGCTTGTTCTGCCTTAAAAAACGCTCAAAAAATATGCCCCCCCAAAAAATCCCATTCATTTCTATGACCCTGTTCACATTTGAGCGATTTGTTGCAATAAGCAAAACACCTGTCGCTAGAAAAAGTACATAAGCTTTTTTTTTTTTGGCATATTACAACTTGTTTTGGCCCCTTAGACTCAATAGGAAATGCTGTGTTTTTTGCACGTTTTTACGCACATTAACGAGCTACAATCTGCTCACAAAAACGTGCAATTTGATTTATGCGCATAAAAAGCTAAAAAAACCACACAAAAACGTGCATCAAAAACACGTGTAAAAACTCACAAAAATGCTGTCGCCTAGGTGTGAACCCAGCCTAATAACAGAATGTCAACAAGAACAGGAAATGCTTCTTAACAGTGAATTGATCACGTGAAATTAAATCCATTCTAGTTACTTAACTCCAAATAAAAATGATAAACACATGCATGGGAAGACTGGTGAATTCATTATTACCTAGACTTTGTTGGAAAGCTGCATTGTCCTTTTTATACAATTTATTTGAACAGCATACCTAAGGTTTAGTCTACGTAGCAGTATGCCTAAACACACAGCCTGTGCATGTGGTAAAGACTGTCAGCTACGTACAGCCACATCTTCTGCTAGTTATACACAGCTAATTTAACATATTGGGTATCACATCATAAAACAAATAGGCTCAGTAGATCCTTTCTGCATTAAAGTGAAACTCTAGCAAATACATTTTTTTTGGTCAAAGTTGCGTACGATGAACTAGTTCTCTTTGGAGTTTAAACATCAGCAGCCACAAGAACTGTGACAACAACATGACTTTGACATCTTCATTAATGGATGCTCCAAAGATTACAGTACACACCATCATTCCATATTGTAAGAGCAGCAGGTGCCCAGTCATTACAGGAGACTCTACAACACTAAAGGTGCCCACACACCTTGCCAAATCCCACGATCGTACGATTATCGTAAGGTGCGTGGAAGCCATGCAACTCCACTACTGTAAGGTTGCACGACTTTTATCTTATGAACATGTTCGAAAACCCGCCGAGAATCGTACGATTTTCGGCAGGTGTGTAGCATATTTGTAAGATAAAAGCCGGACGGGCCGGTGTGCGCAAGCGCACACCGGCCGTTCGGCATTGCCGTCATCGGAAGCCCGCCCCTCAGTAGGGCGGGCTTGCGATCATCGCAAGTGCGATCTGCCTGTCCAAGATAGGCAGATCGTACGTTTTTTTAAATTACCTTACAACCATCGCAAGACAAAAGTCTTGCGATGGTTGTAAGGTGTGTGCCCAGCCTGACACTAAGCTTGACTGCTTATTACAGCAAATCAGGGCCACCGATAGCACCGGTATAGTTTTATATTACAATGCTGGAAAAATTATGGCCCCAGATAGGAACACCACCAATGCCAGAACAATGATTTGGTTAGAAACATTTTTGCATCCCTAAGTAATTATACAGAACCAATAATAATTAGTTAGAAAAACAACCCCATCGGGCCAAATGACAATTTACCCAAGGACAACTGGCTGGTTTACCCAAGTTGCCATGACAGTTGCCATGACACTATCTGGCCAGTTTTTAGCAACCTCTGCCTTATGTCTATGGATATCTTTGAAGTTGTAGGACGTGTGACCCCGTGACTTATTCCAGATCATATAACCTACTGCATAACCAAACTATGCCATTATGTGATCAGTAAAACATGTCAGTTATGCATAGATTTCCTATTAAATACAGGTGCTTGGTGCCCTCAACAGTGCAATTTTATTACGACATCATGGAACATAACTTTAAAATTTTAAATGCATTTTTGAACATTACAGTTAATAAATACTCAACAAAAACATGCTGTAATATGCTAAGGTCATAAGATCAGCAATTTTGTTATGAGACCCTACAGTATGTGCCAAAAGTATCCTCAATACCTGTAATGCTTCTAAAGATGATCATCCACAGCCATATGTATGGTTGTAGAGGATGTTTGCATAGCTTTTTTAAAAAATACATTCGCTCACATGACATGAACATCCAATATTGTGCCAACACCCCTCAAAAACATAGTCAATTTCCTGTGCTGACAGTGTAGATTTACAAAAAAAAAGTTTTGCTAGAAAATGTTTTTGCTTCCTCTCCGCTCCAGTGGTCTGAAGTCCCGTGAGTCATCATGTTCTATATATTTTGTATAGGACGTGAGGATGCCAAGGGACATATCATTGCTGCAGTGGAGGAGGAGACAAGCGGAAGAGACCGGTCTAAGAGCCAGATTAAGGGTTAACAATTGCCATTACTCAAAATGCATCTACAGAACATATCTAATGGTTTACATAATGGTTTTCATATTGGATAGATACACCCAACCACAGTCCTGCATAAAAACTACATTCTTTCGGCCCACTTCACTTGGTAAAGTAAGTGTAACATGTACAGACTTTACCCGGGTTAGAGTTAATTATTTCTGTAATATACACAGACACACAAGCAGGTATACTGGACTGGATCCTTTAGCTTTACAGTGCAAAGCATGTTGAAATTATTTCCAATGTGCATCACTTGGGGGATATTGGAGGATGCTTTTGGATTCAGTCATGTACACTGCAATTCAATTCTACATGCTTTGCAATGTAGGGCTAAATGATCCAGTTAATTATACCTGATTTTGAACAAAGCAATAATATATAGCATGCAGGAAAACATAGCAGTGGGAATGCATTTCCATTCATCCACCAATTTTTTTAATCTACGGAAATGGGGATGTTGAGAAGCAGCATGTTTCCGGTGGGCCTGGGCAGTGTCCTATACACTCCTGCAATTAACCTCAAAATATCAAGTTGTTAATGCAGCTTACTGGCCTGCTGGTCATGTCATATATGACATCAACTTCCATGGCCATGCTGATACCTGGAGAAGTCTAATGAAATTGTAAAAGAAGCGTGAAACAAGGAAACAAAATCTCTGACAATGCTGCCTGATGCTACTAAAATATGACATAATAAGCTCATCATGGGGCATGCAGATCCGATTGTTGATCAGACTGTGACATAAAAAGATTTATATGATTTATAAAGATGCTAAGAAGTGCTGATTACTACTGAGAATAAGCTTTTTGGACCCTCTCAGCTAGCTAGTCTGACTGACTGTCTTCTCACTTTTTGAAATATTTACTAAGACATCAAAGGACCTGGGAGGAAGGTAAAATGTTACAGGACTGCAATGGTGATTTATGTGTTGTTCTTAAGGTTGATGTCAACTGGGTGATTTTGTACCAGCTACGGAATCACTTTGCTTAGCAACTATGAAAAGAATCAAGCACAGTCAATGAAAGGTCTGTATCGCTGGAATTCCAAGCGATTAGTAGCTCAATCGCTGAGTGACTGATTTTGCAACATTTGGAGCTAGCAACACAATGGGTAACTTCAATGTCTGCTCAAGTTATCCAATGAAACTGCTAGTGACCATAGCACAACAGTGATTTGTAGCTGCAAAGATAAGCATGGTAGCCAGTTACAGCATTAACCCTGTAGCTAGATACAGAAAAACTGACAGAGAGACTTATAGTTGCTACAACTCACTAAAAAAAGGAAAACAAAATCACCTGACTGACATTATCCAACTGTGCTTCTATAGTGTCCCCAAAAATATGGGCAATATCTGCTGGGCCTTCCAACACTCTGGTGGCTCAATCTGTTTAACAGCAGGCTTTGACAGCCAGGCCTACCGATGCATGGGCGGTTTTAGTAAAAATTATATCTAAATTTAGGAAGAAAAATGTGTTATATTGCAGCTTACCAGCCTTAAGATTTGGTGGCTGCATTTTCCCTTTTTTTCACCTAGCGATCCTGCCAGTAACACATTTTCTGTCCTGGGGAGACAGTGCTGTATCTATGTTATCATCCTAGGACAGGAAGTTACCGTATATACTCGAGTATAAGCCGTCCCGAATATAAGCCGAGACATAGCTATATAGTATTTGAGGTTGAATAAGGACACAGGTCCATTGAGTTCAACCTTTGTGTGTCTGTGTGTGATGGTGCATGTGTGTGTGCACAAGCCCCTGTGTGGTCTAGTTTTTAAGAGTACCTGTACCCCTGTATGTTATGGTCTCTGAAGAAGGTATCAAAATGCTTTTTGAATGATTCAATACTCTCTGCTGATACCACTGCTTGTGGCAACGAGTTCCAAAATGTAACCGCTCTAACTGAAAAGAATCCCCTACGCCCTTTGTGGTTACATCTTTTCTCCACCAATTTTAGGTGGTGACCTCTAGTCTTTGTTATGGAGTTTACTGTAAAAAGTAAAGTAAAAAGTATATTAGAACTACAGAACACTCCAATCTCCTAATCTCAATATTGGAGGGAGAAGGTGTTCTGTAAATCTCAGAGGTGAACTGGACAGAACGGATAAAAATAATTGTGTTAAGACTTCAGAGTACATAGGAAGTTACACATCATTGGATTTTTGGCAGAATGAACAGGTAGTTATTTGCACTTATCAGACAGATATAACATAACTCTCTGTATGGTATATTTAACAGATTAAAATGGAGCAAATAGGAATTAATTGTTAGGGTTTACATGCTGAGAAATGTTCATGTTCTACATAGAGTACACTTAAAGGAGTCCCAGCATAGACTACCCTGTTATAACATCAACATTGTAATAGGTATGGTTATTAGAAGTGGGATAGAACTTTTCTGAAAATTCAATATTGAAAAACATATTTATTTTTAGTTTTTTATCATAGACACCCTTTGATGTGATGATCCGTATCATTCCTTAGAAAAAGAAACCTACTCTGATAAAAATATCTTTATTTCAGAAGAAAAGAGAGGTAAATGAAAATAACTTATAATACAAAGTCTTTAGAACTTAAGAGACCAAATGGCCTTGAAAGCATAAAAAAACCTGAGCCTATGCGTACATAACAACACAATTTCACTCTGTGTAAAGAATGGCAGGTCTGATGAGCCTGATGGCCATATTGCTTCACCTTCCGGAGGCTGGTGACCCTTGCCCCTTACAGGTCAGGGTTCATAAATGGAACAGACCAGGAAATGTGCCAAAACAGATGTCTATACTTTAATAATGACGTGTGGAAAGCCAAGTTTTTAGGCCAGTACCTTGCACTTAATTAGAAAGAGCCAACAGAATGAATTGACACAGCTGCACTTTACAGATATCATGCAATGCACATTGAGTAATTTAACTGATTTGTAATAAAGCTGTAAAAATCTAAAATGGTAATTTGCCAGTCTTACGGCAGTCTATATGCCAAAAATGCACAGCTAGGGCCAATGCTTTTACTATTTCATTATAGCCTGCTTGGGAAACTGATTGAAAAATAATGTATGATGGTGCAGTAAATGTTCCCAGGTCTCCTTAATTTTGGTTTATTAAATCAATCCCTGCTGAGTGTTATATAGACCCGTTACGGTCATTTTAGTTGAAAATACTGAGGAGTATTACAGCGCATTTTTCAAAAACTAAAAAAGCAATTTTGCTCAGCGAAAACCTGTCACAGAGCTCACTCCAGTTTAATTTTTAATATTCAGATCCAATATCAAGACTTTGCAGTGGTTTAACAAATAAAGCACAAACGAGCGCTAAAATGTATTTCTCATGTTAAATTAAATGTGCATATATGCTAAATCAAAATGGAAGCTTTACCTTTTATTATATGGTAACTTGCTTCACTAGTAAAAGAACGGCAGGAAATAACACAAAAGATGTATATGATGCTAAACTGCTGCCACAGAAATGGATCGGATGCCATTTAAACTCATTTTAGTTGCTAATATGTGTTAACAACAAATCATTCTTAATTGTAACAATTATTATGTGTTTCTTAAAGCTGTCTCCTTTAGCTAAGGTATAAATCATTTGAGGTGCACAATAAAAATGTCATCATGGTCATTAATTGGTTAGGGATTTCAACAAATGGTTCAGGTTATTATAATGTTCTTAAACAATTTGGTTCTTAATTTTTTAGCGAAATTAAAGGCTGGGTAATGTGGATTGGACAAATCCTATGCAGTCATTTCTTCCATGCTTAACAAATACACCAACCCTATTTGTCTTTACTAATCTACCATCATGCTTGATCTAACAAATGATCAGTATAAGGCATTCTTTACTGTATTTTTTATTTGTCATACTAAGAAATATACCAGGCCGAGTGATCCTATTTCTTCTAGTGGCAAAACAGGCGGATCTCTGTATACAAAGTATTAAAGCCTATTGAAACACGAAAACAAAAATATTCTACATTTCAGCTCACATTATCCATTCCTTACTGTTACCTGGAGATCCTTCTAGTAACACATCAGCCCTGTATCTAGCTATACTTTACTGTATCTATGGTGGAGCAACATTTTCACCCTAGGCCGCTTGCTCCTTACTTGGACTAAAGAACATCTCTCCTCCCCTCATCTCCATAACAAAGGGGAGGTGTTCTTTGGTCCACAGAGGCAAACAGGTCACGGCTAAGAAATGCCAGTTGCCTGGTTGTCATGCTAATCCTCTGGTTTTATTACTTTGAGTCATTAAACACACAGATAATCAATTTTCTCTGTCATTCCTAAACTGCAAACTTGTTTCAGGTATACTGTTAAAACCAGAGGTTCAGCTTAACCGTCCAGAAACTGGCATATTTAAACAGGTTGTCAGCAAAGGCTTCCTTCATATTTCTCTCTTTATTTTAAAGTGTAACTATGGTCAGCCTATGGACATTTAAATATTTACATATTTTTTTAAAATGAGCTTTAAAGAAAGCTCTAAGTGACCTCTGTAGTTGCATGTACTGTGGAGCAGCTCACTCTGCTCCCTCCTTCTAGCAATGTTTAAGAATCCATTCATTCTCCTAATCTCTAAGGTAAAAACAGAGCAGGAGCTCTAAGAGGGGGGAATCAGAGTGAGCTGCTAAGCGGACCAACATGAACAACTTCAGTGCTTCTGCTGTGATTTTTAGTACAACTTGCTCCACAGTCCCGGCAGCTACAGAGTTTAATGATGACTTGTTTTAACATTTATTTACTGCTTGTCAAGAATAAGTAAATATATGAAGGTCTACTGTGACTCAATAGGAGCCAGGTTTTGTTAGTGCCCACCATGGACAATGCTGAGCAGGAGTCTGCCACAGAAGGCTTCTCATATTTTTAATTCTCCCACAACTATATGATGCAAAAGTTCTGTCAGAGATGTGTTGTCATGCTTTTTGCAAATGTCACCAGTGCAGGCAGAACATGTGGACAAAATAAAAAACAGTGCTTTCAGTAAGGCCCGCTTCCAGCAATGAACCAGTGCACTGAAAAAAACAAGTTTATCTGTATGTCCCTTATATTTTCTTCAGTTCCTAGCTTTGTATTGGTCTCTTTCTAATGCTGTTTTTTTTCTGTACATTATCTGGGTGGTGTTTTACTAGGATTCTTTGGTGGTTTTTAGTTTACATATATTATATTAAACATTAAATAATCTAATTATACAACATAGCAACTTAAAATATGTTACTTTGAATAATACCTATTAAACACTGTGCTCCCTAAAATACTTACCTAACAGAAGAACTGCGGAACCACCACAAACCATTGGGCAATGCTCCTCTGATGTTTCTGGGTCCGAGCCATGTCTGAGAGTCGGAAATGTATGACACAAAGACACTAATTATACATGTCCTCTTTGGTGAAATGTAGGGCTGTCTGCTTGGGAAATTTGAGATATGTGTACTTATGTGTACAACCCTCAATATCTAGCGATAGATAAGTGAAGGCAGATGTTTGCAAACAAGCTCAAAGCCAATGATATTTTCTTTCTCCAGCTACCCCACATATATACATGCTGCTATCCTAGTAGACATCTATCACTGTTTTTTCTCCCACATGATCAGCCTTTCTAAACTATGGCTGTCTACAGACTGGATAATATCTAACTGGGAATGGAAGGTGGTAGAAATATGCCCACAAACGTGGAAGATTTTGACACCCACCTAATTCATATTTGACTATGGTGTATGCATGGAGAAAGGATTATTCCCTTGTTTATTAGGCAGGGTTAGTAATCACAGAAATTTTGCTGAGATTTTGAAAAATCTCTATTCAAAATAACAAGTGCTTCTTATAGCTCAGGCATTCAGAGCTGATGTTCAGATACCTTGCATCATTCATGAAAAGTAGGCAGTGTAGGACTGCCTTATCTACCAAGGTCTGTGGAATACCATAAACATCTTGATTTTGGAAGAATCCAAATAATTTGATCTGGCAGGGATTGCCCAGAAATGGTTTGGAATTGCCCAGCCAGTTGGAACCGTCAAACACCTTCATCATGATGGAACATTTGCTCCTTCTTACAATTCCATAACCATGACATTAAGGAGAAACAACCTTTTATAGCATCTGCTATTATAATACTATTTAATTTATTAAAATATTTAATATTTGTATAATTAGTATGGCTTTTCATACTTATATTTGTATACAGTACTAAAACTAACAATGATCCAAGATATCCTAATTATGGGCCCCTTAATAAGTATTTAAAAGAAGAAAAAAATACAATCAACCCTTTTCAATCTTTAAAGTTAGGAACACACAACTCAGAAATACTTTCTTGTAATAAATAAAAATAATGCAAAACAGGAGAGTAGCATTTTTAAAAATCTGAAAGCATGCAACATCGACATAAACATACTAACTTCACGCCTCAAGGGCATTCATTCTCTGATTCAGTACAGCTGTATAAAGCCTGGTTTAAATATTTTTTACATCAATACTGTATGCTATGTTCACCAGGTGAAATCATTATCCAGTCCACCGATATTTACAACAAAGGAATTGAATAACGTAAAACAATAATGACATTTTATAGAGAAAGGACACTCTAAATAACTGCTGAGTAAATAATTCACCTAAAAATAATGACTGACATGCCATCTGAAATTCAAACCCTCGGAATGTGGGCCAGTAATGTAAAAATCCACCAAACTTCTCCCTTTAAGTAATTTAAACAGTTTGCAGAGTCTGGGAGGGATATTTACCCTTTCAGTACCTTGAAAGCTCAATTAAGCATTATTTCAGGAATGTACAGATGAGAGATATTTAGTTATGGGTGAATAAGTGTTGAGACAAGGGCTTTTATTGAAAGCTGACTTCTCTTGAATAACTTAGAAATCGCAATGGTTATACACTAATTTTCTATTAAAGGCAAGCCCCAGGCAAAAGGACAAGATTGAATAATATTGTGCAATGTGAAAAGTTATTTATTTATTTCTAGTTTTGTGATGTATTTGTATATACTGACCAGTGGCTGTTACAGACTAGTATGATGCCCCTGAGTGATATCTCTCCCGCTCTCTCTCTCTCTCTCTAGTAGATATACACTGCCTGGCCAAAAAAAGTCACACTCATGTAATTGGCCTGCCTTTGATTACAGCATGCATTTGCCATGGCATCATTTCGATTAGCTTATAAAATGTCACAAAATGTATTTCACCAAGATCTTAAAGTGATGATAGGAGAGTCGGACCTCTGAGTAAAGTCTTCTCCAACACATTCCAATGATTCTCAATGGGGGTTAAGGTCTGGACTGTAAGGTGGCCAATCCATTTGTGAAAATGATGTCTCATTCTCCCTGAACCATTCTTTCTCAGTTAGAGCCCGATGAATCCTGGCATTGTCATCTTGGAATATACCCGTGCCATAACCACAAAGTTGGTAGCATGAAATTGTCCACAATGTCTTGGTATGCTGATGCCCTAAGAGTTCCCTTCACTGGAATTAAGGGGCCAAGCCCAACTCCTAAAAAACAACACCACCCTATAATCCCCCCTGCACCAAACTTTACACTTGGCACAATGCAGTCAGGCAAGTACCCTTCTCCTGGCAACCGCCAAACCCAGACACGTCTATTGGATTGCCAGACAGAGAAGCATGATTCGTCACTCCAGAGAACGCGTCTCCACTTCTCTAGAGTCCAGTGGCGGCGTGCTTTCCACCTCTACATCTGACGCTTTGCATTGCACTTGGTGATGTAAGGCTTGGGTGCAGCTGCTCGGCCATGGAAACCCATTCCATGAAGCTCTCTATGCGCTCTTGTTGTGCTAATCTGTAGGCCACATGAAGTTTGGAGGTCTGTAGCTATTGACTCTGCAGACAGTTGGTGACTTCTACGCACTGTGCGCTTCAGCATGCACTGACCCCGTTCTGTCATTTTACATGGCCTACCACTTCGTGGCCGAGTTGCTGTTGTTCCCAGTTGCTTACACTTTATCATAATACCACTACCAGGTGACCTTGGAATATTTAGTAGCAAGGAAATTTCACAGATAGAATTATTGCACAGGTGGCAACCTATCACGGTACAACGCTTGAATTCACTGAGCTCCTAAGAGCGACACATTCTTTCACAAATGTTTGTAGAAGCAGTCTGCATGCCTAGGTGCTTGATTTTGTACACCTGTGGCCATGGAGGTGATTGGAACACCTGAATCCAATATATATATTACACATCCTTGGTCTGCACATAGTTTGTTAGTTTATTTTTTAAACCTGCTCCTTTTGTGGGTTTTCTGGATTTTTATGCCATAAAAAGTTTTTGTGGGTAAAGTAGTGTAAAAACACAAAGCTTAATTACAAATACACAAAATATATTAAAGTGTAGTTACTTATGACAACCAATCACCTTTCACCTTTATTACTGCACAGAATTGAGAACAATACAATATCATTGCTGACTGGTTGCTATGGGCCAGTGCACTTTGCAGATTGCTATTTACCTTCTAAGATATATCCCACATTATTCGCTGCTTTTATAAAATCAGCATTTGTCTCTTACAATGATTTGAAACAGAAAAGTGATGCTTTGCAGTCATTTCATTACCATCAGCATGTAATTTACACACAGTTACAGTCAGCCGACTTTGCAGACTCCAAAGGTGTAGCAAATGCCAAGAAAAGCAAATCATCACAATAAGGCCCCATGCTTCTATAAAAGCAATTGTCCAGTCCTGAATTTATAGCATTTAAATGGACAAGTCCTGCACTAAGGAAAACATTTTCTGTACTGCATTACCCCCACAAAAAAAAAAAAAAGACCCAGCGCTGATTTCTTTATGTAAGAGAAGAAAGAACTCTTAAACATGTCACACTACTGTTTTAACCAAATAAATCACTAATTAAAACATTTAAATTAGGCAATTTCTGTTTACACGTCGTTGTTCTAGATACAGATGGGATTTCTACATTTTTTAAATGACTAAACGTTCAAAAAGGATTTGTACGCCTAACAAAATCAAAACAGGGATTATCTTGCACTGTGTGTGGGATACTGCAATAGTCTATACAGTGCATGAGAACGGAGCTGGCACTCAGCAGAGCAGCGCACACATTTCAGTAATAACAGGGTATGAGGCATACAATTTCAAGGAACACCCACACTGAAAATTATTCTTTCCAAACAGAGAATTGTTTGGGAACACGTTAGGTTAATTGGCTCCTTGGGATTCCTCTCAAGGAAACAGAGAACATTGAAATGTACACATGTGTATGTAAACCAATGAAGTATTATCTGCTTTCCCAGATTCAGCAATGCAAGATAATAGGAACAAAACCAAGAAAGAGTGAATTTCCTGAGGCTTCATGAACAGCATTCTTGGCCCGTGGGGTAGGTGAAAGGTGCTCCCCCACAAAAATGTTGGCCTTTCAGGCTTGTCGTGCCTCTTCTCTTGTCATACTCATTAGGACTTCCACAAATAACACTCGAGAGGGATATCCAATTACAAGATGAACTCATGCATGAAGTGTGAACAACTCCTTATAGTACTGACAAAGCAATCCATCAGCTGTACAGTGCAAGGTTTATTGCACATTATAGAAAACACTGTTTCATACAAATCGGAATGCTGTATAAACAGGCATTTACACAAAAAAGGTATAATAAGCATTTTGGGCTTCTGAAAACTGGATTGGCCAATGGCCAAAAAATTACACGTAGCTCATAGCAATTACAGACATTGCCATAACATTTAACTGCCATACTGATCCTCTTCACCTGCTTAAAGGAGAACTATGGGGTCAGTGTTTTTCCCCATAGTTCTCCTTAGGGTAACGGGAGGACACAAACTAGCGTCCTCCCGTTACCCTAAGCTCAGTATACATGACTTATTAATAAAAACATATTTGTTATAATACCATGTACTATCATAAATTTGTTATATCCAGGGCCGCCATCAGGGGGGTATGGCCGATACTGATGTCAGGGGCCTGCCCCCCCCCCCCC
>NW_017306372.1:1569516-1597565 GCF_000935625.1 Nanorana parkeri
GAGCTGCATGTTTAGGGAAAGGGACCCCAACCAGCCCACCTGAGACCCTGCAGAGCCCACCAGAGAGTCTCAGATGGGCTTTGCAGGATCAATGGTGTGCTCTGCAGGGTCACTCTCAGGTGGGCTATGTGGAGTCTCATGTGGGCTGTGAGGGATCTCAGATGGGCTCTGCGGGGCCTCAGGTGGGTCCTGAGTCCAGTACGTTAATAAGTCCAGAGCGTTACTAAGTCCAGAACCCAGTGCATTACTAAGTCCTGAGACCAGTGCAATACTAAGTCCAGTGCGTTACTAAGTCCAGAGTCCAGTGCCTTACTAAGTATAGAGTCCAGTGTGTTACTAAGTCCAGAGTCCAATTGATATACTGTTCTGCATTGCTGTATAATGCATTGCTGGGATTTGTAGTCCCCCTACAGCCGGTGCCATTCTGCATTAGAGTGTAAGTTCCTCAGTACAGAAATTAATGTGACTGGCTCAGTATTCTCTGTACAGCCCTGTAGTGTCGGTCAGAGCTATATAAATGTATAATAATAGCGTAAGACTGTGGGGGGAGCACAAGTACCAGCATTTCATTAACAGCTGGGGGGACGACTAGCCATGTAGGCTGTATGGGGCCCCATGATTTCTAATGGTGGCCCTGGTTATATAATGTACACACATATAAATAAAGAGAACAGTATAGCCTGGAGGCCCCTTCCCCATAGGCGGCATGCCACGGTAAATCTTCTGTCTTGCCCACTTGCATGGGGCCCATACCTTATTGGCTAAAGAAGCTTTTTTCTTTCAGAAAGGTTTTATTTAAAGGTATAATGTAGAAATACATTAAAAACATAACCAGTAGTTGCTGTCTTATTGTACAGTACTCTTCAAATGTAAAAATACTGACAGTACATTTGAAACCAAGCTCAGGAAAATAGAAATAGGAGAAAGTTCTTCATCATAAAATTACGAGTAGTGGAAAATACGCAGGAAGAAGACACCAAAGTATCTGAGTACAGTAGTAATACTAGAGAAATAAAGAAGAAAAAGAGAAGAAAAGGAAGGGAGGGAGGATGGGGGGAGGGGTCCCAGGAGAGCTGTCCATTTAATAATTAAATGGTCAATAATGTATTGAAAAAACAAAAATGTTGGGAAGACGCTATCCAACGATAAATTAGCATGTGTGTTGACCATAATATAATTTACTTTATTTTTGACGGCTTCGAAACTTAGGGTAAGCAATTTTTGGGATCTGACCATTATCAGTTTAGTATCTGTGAATATGTGAAGGACTAAAGTCATTCAGTTTGAAAGAGAGTTACGATAGCCTAGTTGAGCAATGCCTCATAAGATTCTTTGCATAGGCTCGCATGACTTAGTGTAGAAATAAGGTTATAGACGCGTATCTACAGTTTGCTCTAGAGAAGCTTTTTTAAAGGGACACTATCATGACAGCTTAATGGAGGCTGCCATTACAGAACTGATCTTTAAGAGTGCTTATTGCCTTGCTGTCATTCAGATGCTATGGCTTCAATGCTGAATTTAAATCAATGGCCTGGAACAAGTATAAAGATAAGTGGTTCTGACACTCGTTTACAGCATGTTTGTTCTGGGACTTGGCAGGAACAGGCAGGAATCTAGTATTCTCAGAAGGAGGCCTGCAATGACAGCCCCCATACTTCTCTTGTGACAGAGACACGTCTGTGCTGGTAACTGACAATAGGCTGTAAAGTAAAAGCCAATTGAATATAACTGGTAGAAACATTGCTACAACAGATGCGTTAGGTGTGTTTATGTGGTTTTGGTACAAACATTCTTATTTTCACAATATGGGTGATGTACCTCACACTTCTATGGAAATACTGGTAATTTCCATAGAAGGCAAGCGCAAAAAAAACCCTGCAAGCCAACAATATGCAGCCTGTATATGACTATATAGGCAGCTGAGAGATTCACAGTTAGATAACCGTAGCGCTCCTGCATTGTCACCCTATCACACAGGCTTCTGATGGAGACCACTGTTCTCGCTGTCAGTAAACCCACCATGAGAAATACTACGCAACCATTGCTGGAGTGCAGGTAGACAGTAGAAGTTTATCAAACCAATTGTCATTCGGCTAAAGGTTATTTACACTGCAAATCTGAAAAAGGAAGCTAGTCTTCATTTGGAGTATGATATATATGCCCTTACTAAACAAAAATGGCATAATGTAAATACTTTTTTTTAATTATTATTCAGGGCAGCTGCAACACTAAACATTTTTACAAGATTAAATTAAACAATACTGGTGTTTGGAGCAATTTGCAGTAACCCATAGATACTAGTTCTAGTTTCCTGTATCAGGAATACATTTGGATCAGATTCTGGTCACCTTCAGTTATTGCTGTATGTCTTGTTTTAGTAGGGCTGTAGTGGCACTGTCAGTCATTATATCATATAGAATATTAATCTGTCCTTGTAACCTGGCAGATAGCTCAGCTCCCCCTCCCTCCTCCCCTGGGCTACTACCTCCTTGGAGCTGTCACTTACTATGGGTTATTGGTGAAGCAAGGTGTGTGGGGGGGTTCCCCAGAAATGGCAAGAGAACTTGGAAGCATCTCAGCAGAGACCAATGTCTTCCAGGAACCTGGACCTGAAGCTGCAGCCCAGACATAGAGTACGCAGCCCAGAGATAGGCTGTTCCCATAAGCCAGGCCTTGCACCCACCTTTTTCTCCCGTAGCCCCTGAACCCAGCTCTGCCATGCAGCAATGGATTTCCCTGCTGCAGTGTGAGACGCCCAGGCATCCTGAGCCAGACTGCAGAGAGCTGGAGAGTTTCTGCTATTTCACTCTGCAGCAGCCCGCTGTCATCTTGAAACAGTCTCACACACGACTTCCATCCAGTGCCTTGGGCGTCCTCCACTGGCAATAGCTTTAAATGTCCCAGTCAGCAGAGTTTTTTTTTTACAGTCACAATGATGACATGTGACCAGAAATGTTCAACCTTGATGTACAGCCTCAGGGAAAGAAGTGAAAGGGGGGACACGACTGAAACATTTAAATACATTCAGCTTGTGAAAGGATGTTCAGGAGGGCAGTATTTTCAATATGAAGCTGAGATCAAAAACAGAGGGATATGACCTCAAACTGGCAGGAGGAAAGTTCAAGAATATTAGAAATAATTATTTTACTGAAAGGGTAGTAGATGATTGCAACATACATCCAGCATACGTAGTGAGTCAATCAACAGTGAGCACAAGTAAATGTATCCAATACTAAAATAAAAAAGGGTTGAAGTTAGCCTTTAATATCATAGAGACAGACTTTGCATTATTAATCTTACAATGGCAGCACAGAATCTTACAAACTAGCACTGCTGAAATTGATAACAGGTACAGCAAATAAAACACCTCATAGAACAAATGTACAGGGACACAGAATATGGCTACATGAATAAGAATCTCCCCTGCACAGTTTGCTCTTGGGCCTGACTATGTAACCATAGATGTAACAGTATCAGACGCTTGTCTGGTGGATCTACAACAAAATGTCACAAATAACATCAAGAACACTATAACTGGATTAAGTTACCAGATGTATAGAATACCCAAGCCTACTCACAAAATTCCTTTGCAGCAATAACCACTAGTTTTCCTTTGAAACAATGCCATCTGGATAGAGCCCATACAGCCCAAGGAATGAGATTTGAAACAACTGGTAACCAAATGACTTAATTATTAACTCTACTTTCAACAATCTCAATTGGCTTAGCTCAGGAATAAACCCTCCTATACATTTTGAGGCCATACACTCTAAGCCCTTTAAAATATGTTAGCTATTACCCTACACTAAGAGTAAGGGAGGTCACAGATAAAGTGGATTTCCTCTCTTACTCTTAATTAAGGAAGATATAGTACATAATGCTATTAGTAATTCAGGTAATGGCCAAATCTTTTAGGGACTAGAATTTAGCACCTTGGAAAACCTTCCAGAATCCACTGAATAAAAATCCTCATAAAGGACACTGAACCAGCTAGTGCTATTACCAAGCTAGATGAGATCCTTTCCTTCTGAAACCTAGAATTCAACAGAGTGCACCAGTGACTACAAATCTCCTTACAATTGAAGTGAACTCTGGAAGCTGTGCTCAAAAAAAGCAGGCAGAGGACAAAGGAATAGTCGGCAGTATTGCCTGTGGGATATGTGGGCAATAGCATTGAACAAATCAGTAATGAAGTGTAAAATAACATATTTTTATTAGATGCAGCAAACTACTGTAAAGCAAACATAAAGTCATTTTGTGACCGAGTCTATAATCCCACCTATTAATTCCCACCATCCCTCTCCTATTTAACCTAAACTGATAACATTTGCTCCCCTACATACACTTTTTTAAAGGCATGTCTGACCTACTGAATCACTGAAGCAGCTGAATAGAAGTTTTTCTTATTTTATCTTACATATTTATGGACAGGTAATATACAGTGATTTTATCCACTCATTCTATATTCAGTTTAGGCTTAAGTGTACAGGTGAGTAGACATCTACAAACACAACTTGCTTCTTTGGATGGGAGTAGTTGGTCACATTTTGCTTTAGATTGTTGAATTGTGCCTATGACCAATGCACATTCTATAAAGGTTAACAAAATGACAATAGTGATGCTGGTAAGGGTTGAGAAGGGACATTCCTAGAGTTCTGGAGACAGTACAAATGTACACCTTTATCTAACAAATGTTAAATATTAATTTGTGTGTTTTTGCCTTTCTAATGCTGCCAGAAATGTTATTTATTTAAAAGAGAACTAATGACCCAACCTTTTTTTGCCATAGTTCACAGGAGGACATATACTAATGTCTTCTTGTGACCCAGAACTCAGCATATTGCGGGCTATTGCCCACTATATGCTGACAGCGCAGAGTCACACTGCAGCTAGGATGAATCCTGACAATACTATTGGGATCCACCCAGCTTCCTGTTTGACAGCTGTCTCTGCCACTCTAGAGGCAGAGCCAGCTGTGCCCAGCCCTCCCCCATCTTTTCCTCCAGTCAGCACTGGAGGAATGGGGAGGGGGGGAATCCATGTGGGGAGCTGTGGCTGACAGTCACCACTCTCTGCATGGAGAGGATCGTGAACTGAGTAGTCGGCGGTATGTTATTGCTCAGTTCCTGATCAACAGAGCCGATGTGTGACAGCTTCAGTGTCACACGTCGGCTCTAATTATGAGGATG
This sequence comes from Nanorana parkeri, assembly GCF_000935625.1. Classification (NCBI taxonomy): domain Eukaryota; kingdom Metazoa; phylum Chordata; class Amphibia; order Anura; family Dicroglossidae; genus Nanorana; species Nanorana parkeri. The sequence continues at coordinate 1,574,706 of NW_017306372.1, forward strand.
AGTGTAATACACTCTCCCCATAATTCTTCTTTAAACAACCTTTAAAGGTAATGTTTCTTCATCACATCAGTTGACTTTGAAAGTCTAAAGTAAAACCTCCCCAGTTTTTGTTGACTGCCACCGGACATGAAAATTCCATTACAATAAAAATGGGAGTTATCCTAATTGTTCAAAGCTGCCCATGAGGAATGAAGTAATTGCAGCTGGAGTCACATGAAATGTCCTGGCAAAGGATCATAAACACGCCTACCAAGTTCCATAGATATGAATGTCTGCTGACAGATTGAATACTTTTACCATGAATACTTCAAAGTAAAGGCAACTGTCCATGCCACTCAGATGTCTAATGCAGAGATTGGACTTTTAATAGGGCAAGTCTGATATTGTGCTTCATATCTGTAGTATTCACCCATGCTGCTAATTTCAGCCAACTATAGTATGTAATACGTAATCATAATATAGGAAGATACTCAAGTCACAAGCCACTATTTAAAGATTCCAAGGACAAATATTTAGTTAGCAGCATTGTCACCAGATCACTTATTTTCTCTTTTCTTCTTTTGAATGTCTTCATCATTCAAATATGTCTTTTGTTTATGATTGATAAATTAAAGCTAATAGGAAACATTCTGTCTCACTATTTGTTGTACCTTTATGGGTATGTTAGTCATAGTTATCCATATGAATGAGCAGTCAACACAACGCATTTGTAGGACATACAGTTATGATTGGTGATAACAGATTTGTATATGAAAAAAGTCTTGAAACAAAAAGTATATTTTAGATCTATGAACACACAAAGAAAACCATGTCTTAGCAGGAATGCGTGAGCAGTGAAAGGTAATAACAAATTAGCTCAGATATATCTCTGGCACTCATACATGATCGAATCTATGTTTAGCTTAAAGTGAATCTGTGGCCAGCCTATGCACAATTTGAGTATTTAGCGGTAAATGAACAATAAATCAAGTCCTTGCTGTGTCAGTCTATCTGCCATGCACTGTGGTGCAAATTATCCTCCAATTTTACAGCTGAAGCACTAAAGTCTTTTAAGTCATTCTCTCAGTACCTCCCAGCAGTGACTGCATTTTTTGAGTCTATTAGTTTCTAATGTCAACACCGAGCAAGTGCTTAAGGAAGGGGCAGCAGGGTGAGCATAACTGTTAAACAGCATGACCTGAATGACTTCAGAGTTTGTACTGTACACTTTGAAGATAAATTGCTCCAACATGCCTGCAGCTACAGAGGTCATTGAAGCCTTGATTTAAATCTCATGTTACAAAACTTGTTGAACAGATTTTAAAGCTCTTACAGTAAAGAACCTTTCCCAATCTAGAGCTTCAAGAGGTCTTCTGTGGGGACATCTTCTTACTTTCACAGTGTTCTGTGTGTGACATTAATATTTTTGTATATGGTGGTCACATCCCCCTTAATTGCCTTTGCTAATTAAATACCATTAGTCTTTGTAGCCTATGCTCTTCATTTCCCTTATTAATTGAGCTGCCCTTCTCTCTATTGTGTTTAGTTTCACGTCTACCTTTCTGTTAGTTGATATTAAAAACTGAATTGTATATCCAAGATAAGGCAATACAAATAATGTCTCTGTCGAGTTTTTTTTTATTTTTTATATATAGCAGAAATGACTTTTTCAGCCTTAGACACTGTAGAAAGATATTGCATGGTGCTATAGTCTGTAATCTACAAATACATCTAGGTAACTCTGCATCCTTGGCTGATCCAATAACCCTGCCCTCCAGAATTTGTTTTAATGCATGCCTATTTTTAGTTCCCTAAGTCCCCTGCATTTATCTACACTGAATCTTATTTGTCATGCAGCTACCAAATTGACAAGTGTGTCTATGTCAGCTTGCAAATTGGTTACATGGATTGCATTACACTACAAAGATTTGTGTCATCTGCAAACACAGAAATAATACTTTTAATCCCAAAGACTAAATGTTTTATAGACAATGAGAACTCCAACTACATTTTGAAAATGATTTTGCTTGGTTAGATGCTTGTTTCCTCACACACCTATTACTTCCTGTCCTAGTGAACACATAAGAACAAAGAAAGTAATACAAAGCTGACAGAGATTCCAATGCTTCCCCAATAAATCATAACTTTTGCATATGTATTTAACCTCTTGCCGTCCGCCCGTTAAGTAAAAACGGACGGACGGCTGACTCCTATCTGCGGGTTGCCGTCACCAGACGGCATTTTTTTCCTGCTTGCGCGCGCCCCCTAGCGCGCGCGCACGGGCAGGAAAAAAATGTAAATATACCAACAAAGTTTAATTTACTCATTAGGCACTTGTGATGAACTATGCCATATGCATTAACACAGTCCAAAAATACTACATACATAGCCACCCTCTGTTTATATTCTTTACTTCCTCATAAATAGAGTAGAATTGCATAACAATATCTGTTGGTCAGTTAACAATCCATAATATATCTATTTACTGTAACAGAAGTGCACTTTACATGTCTGCAGCTGCCAGTACTTTAAATCTTTCTAAAAACAGGTACCACCTTTGCTTTAGGCCAATATTTTAACACCGTACCTATCATTAAAAAAAAACACCTTAAAACAAGTACTTAAAATTACTGGAGGCAACTACCTACAAATAACCTGCACTGTATAAAAATTGTACAATTCCCTTAGTATCCTGTAGAGTGGACTGAATATAATATAGTTTTTCATTTCAATGCATGCATTAATACAGTAATAGGCCCAACTAGGGAACTAAAACTTGAGATAGCATTTCCTTTCTGCTTTTATTTGGCTCAAGAAATACTCAGGTCATAAAACTTAAAATGAGCAGTGTGAATGAAATTTGCAAATTTTTACTTTAAACTGATGTTGATTCAATTTCGGGAGGTTCGATTTGGCTACCGGAGAGTAATTGACCAGAAGAGGTGAAAACCTTCTAGATGGGAACCAGTGGGCACACAAATGTGTACTGTGCAAAATCTACCGAAAGAAAGCATGAAGCAAATAGTGAAAATGGATTTTCACTTTAAAAGAAATCTGTAAGTAACCTACAAAAACTCCTAGGTAATTCTCAATCCTTGAAAGACATGTATAGCCTGTCATTAGTAATTTAAGCTTCTGAAATTGCTAGTTGCCTTTGACTTTATACTTTCTGAGTCCCTTCTTTCTGACTTTACTGGTTTGTCAGTGACTCAGAAATACTGAAGCCATAACCTTTCAGACTACTAGCATTTTAAAGAGTTCACCAATAATAGTCCTGTCAGTACAGGTTTTCTTTAAAATGTAATTACTAAATTACATACTTTAAAATAGTAGAGTAAGTAAACCTTAACAATACACTTTGCCCTGATAAATATATCACTGAAATATTTTCTTTGTATTTGTTCTGTAAGTGCAAACAAATACCTGTTGATAATTTCAGATATTCAGAGCTGCCCTGAGTCTTGCGCACACTTCCTGTGCTAACTCAAGGAAAGTAATTAGCCCTTCTGGTTCTTATCTCGGGACTACAGAATGATTAGCCTTTTTTCTGCAGTTGCACAAGGGTAAGGCTGGGTTCACACCAGCCGCATGCTGAAACGGTCCATTGTTTTCTGTGTGCCCTTGCAGTTACTGACATTGATCTGATCCAGTGTGGAAAAATGCTACTCACCACAACTGGAGAGATGTACTGCATGTGGGTAAATACACACTTTGGGTAAATTGTTGTAGCTATCTTGTTGCATAATATCATTACTATAATAACAGGCCTGAATCATTAAGGGGGATACATCGCTTAAAAATGACATATCTGTTAGGTAAATAGCTCAGTTTTAATAGTAATGGCAATAATAATTGCATAACTTTTGAAAGCTCTAGTAAAAAATGTCTTATTATTGTTTCAGCATCTTTACACACTTGCTAAGCAGCACCTTGCTGGAAGAAAATAATTATTCTACTTGTACTCTTGAAACCACATAATGAAAAACATATGCACTCAACCCGCTTTGTCGAGAGACATGCCACACAGCACTAAGCTATGTGAAATAATCATATCCATGAATACACATTGAGATAGAGTGACTTGAACGAGATAGTGGAAATATTTTGGCAGACAATAAAGTCAATAGCTGTGAGAAAGCTAATACCAACTCATTGAGTTCCAGGGTAACCAGATTCTCCCACAAGGATGCAAGTGAGTTTAACCTTTTGAAATAATTGAAATAACAGCATTATGTCTAATTTTAAAGCCCTCGCCTATATCGTATTTTTCAAATGCTTCCATGTTCTTAACTTGGTATAAAAACTGTGCTGTTTCCCGTAGCAGCAATGACATTTTGGCTTTCATTTTAACCTGCAGAAGTAAAAATATGTAATCCACACAGCTGTTACTGGCAATATCCTTACTTTAAACTGCTTTGAGATTGTTAAAGTAAGCTTGTGTTAGTCCATTCAGGGCAAAATGACACCACATTGCTTATTTTCACCTTCCCTTCACCCACCATCTGATTATCCATAGGAGCAAAGCAAAAAGCCCAGTGTAAGCTCCAAGTCACTCTGGTCAGAACCTACATAGGACTGAGGGCTTTCTGCCCATCCCACCCCAGCCTAACAGCTGACTACTCAGACATCCAGCACCAGTCACATGCTTCCCAATATCAGGAAGAACAGGGTAGTTCCCTTAGCTCTAGGCTGCCAAAAAGAGCAATACTGAGCAAAGGGAAGTTGAGCATACAAGAGGGTGGGGTGAGACCTATTGTTTTGCCTTGCATGGGCAACACTCAGTTGCATGTTAAATGTATTCTACTGATAAGAAACGAAGAAGAGCACCGTACTCCCTTAACACTTTCCTTCACAACATTATGTTTATTGCTTATCTGCTGGTGTAACTTTAATCAGTGCATTTAATATATTAATACATATCAACTATAAACATAATAAGAAATTTAAGTAACAATTATATCTGACCTTAATTCCACTTTGAACCACTTTGTGTATGTCAAGGAAAGGCTCCTTTACTAAATCAACCTCAGGAGTAAGAATCTTCACATAGCCTTCCTTTTCAAGAATGAAGAGACGGTGTGATCCGTCTCCACTGTGCAATGCTCCAACAGGCTGTCTCAGGCCTCTGATAACCTCCTGTATGCAGAAGCAATTGTGCTTGTGTTTCCTATAAATATAAAAAAAAGATAAAAGGTGTTAAAATTATGCACTTCATATAGTAAATGAAGCAGCATTTCTAAATATATTATCAACAACACTGCCTCAGAAACAATAAAATCTATAACAGTTTTATCCATCAATTGTTTAGGTCTTTGAAACACAATGTTTCAGATAACTAGGACTATGAGACATAAGGTAGAATATGCTATTCACATACTACACATACTAAACATTTATCCTAACTGATAAATACTGTATATATTAAGACCTGACAGAGTTCTTATATTGCCCAAATATCCTCTGACAACCACTTTCCTTGGACTGCACTACTATTGGTGCTCCAGTTCCTAATTGCAATGGGTTTGCAAAGACAAGAGGCAAAGGGATGGCCAGATACTTTGGAGGTACAATCTGGTCATTATGCTTCAGTCTTAACTTCTGTGACATCTGTTGTCACTTTTCCTTTCTTTGACATGTTGCTAGACTTTCACATGTTGGTGTGGTACAAAAATATTTCAGTTCACTCTCCAGATGAGGCATTGTTTACATTTTTTTCAGCATGTTTGGACAATGAGAAGCCGGAACAGCAAATATAGAAGGTAATGTACTGTTGCTGAGGCTGACAATAGGAGTACAGGGAGGTTGGCCACCTTAAAGTAGATGTAAACCCTAACCGGATAAGATTTAGTTTGCTAAAACAGTGCAAATCATAAACATTACATTTTTTTGTCCCCATTTTGCATCGCAGTGCTGCTGATCTCTTCTAGTCTCTTTCATCCTGTTTCAGTCTCTTCCTGTCTACATGCACTCGTCCTAGCTTTGTCTGGATATCATAGCCCTGGATTGGCAGAAAATGGTGGACCATGCCTGAGCGATGTGTGTCAGCAAGGCAGCTTGCAGTCTTTCCAAGTGGTACATGTGACAGGGTGACAACACAGGAGAACAATTGAGAGACCGTTGTAACCCCATAACAGGATGTTCCTGCACAAAGACCTTTATGACAGGATCACCAGGTATTCTTTTAATTAAAGCTGCAAATTTAAAAAGATTGAAAACAACTTTTGGAATTAATATACAGTATGTCGAAGTCTAAGTGTTTGCGGAATTAATAAACTAGGAAGCCCCTTTGAAGGGTCTGTTTACCCAAACTAGATATCTCAGTTTTGATCAGAGCCTACTACATTGGATTCTCCAATCCTTGATATATCCCTTTGTGACTCTGAGATGAGTTTGTAAGTCAGCCCATTACAAACAGTGTATTTTCTCTGTTTGGTGTTTTACTTTGCATGGAGAATACAAATAGCATGAATCACTCCTTCTACAGAAAGATGAGTATAGGGCAATGGCAGGAACTCCAACACAGAGACAATGCTCCTCTGAGAGAGAGGTTGGAAACTTGAACTATTCAGTCTAACAATTTCCACTCATAAGGGGAAAAGGATTGAATGGGCTGACGGTTAAATGAAGAGGTTACAAAGTTTTTTAAAAAGGTATTACACTAATTGCCACTGTTATTTTCCTGTTAAAAACACTCACATTAATTTGATATTTGATTACAAATTAAATCTATAAACAAAAATGTGGGAGAGCTCTGTGGGTCGGAAGTACATACTAACAACTGAGAAAGCATGACGAGTATCCAAAATATTAAAAAGGCATTTGTTCCCAGACAATCACATAAACAGCAGATGACCAAAACATCTGGAGGGCACAGCTGCTACACATCAGCCAGACCAAAGTTAATTCACTGTCAAAACCACAAGAAGATATCAGTTTTTTTTTCTAAAGATTAAAGAGTATTTATCTATATGAACCTGCTGATCTCTTCCACTTTGTCATACTCCTCCATTTGGTCCAAGTAGTTTGATGCTGGTCCTCGCACTTGTTTCCTTGGAAAGTCTGGGAAGCAGAGTCCACTGTCCCTCATCCCATGGTAAAAGCAGAACTCATCTGCAGTGGTTTGAAGTAATCCTACAACAAATTCACAAGAGAATGGGTTATTAGATCAAAATAGCAATAGCAATGTATTAGTAGATAGCATCTAATCTGATTACTGTGATGTACAGCACTGTCTTTTCTAACATACAGGCACTGTTCTTTAAAGTGCATGCCCCCTTTTGCGGCCAAATTGGGATAACACTTACTTTATATTAGTTAAATGTTCTCATTCACATATCATAACTTTAAAAAAAATAAAAATCACTCCTTACCTTTTTGTTGTTGTTGTTCAATACATTTTTATTGGTATATAAAAGTAAAACAAAGGTATCCACTACAAGTGGCAGATTGTCACTCACATATAGGCAACAACAGTTTTGCGAACTGGGCATCGAAACATCAGTAACAACAGCAGTATGATATGGCATACACAGGGTATTGATGGTAACTAGTAATTGCAATCTACAATTGTGTAGATGCATATACCAGTCTGTCTTGGAAGACCGGGTGTAACCAGAGATTGAATAGAGTTAAGAAACAGAAAGAAAAGGAAAAAATCAAAGAAAAGAATCAAAGGGAGGTTGAAAGAAGCCAATGAGGGGGAGGGGAAAGAGGAGGGAGAAGAGAAGAAGGTGGATGGGGGGATTGTGCACGGTAGAACATATACTATCGAAAAGGTGATCCCAAAGTTAAGTACTCAGTAGGGACCTGTTGAAGGTAGGCGGGAGAAAATTAGAGGCCCACGGCTCCCAGATTCTACTGAATTTGGGAAGACTACCAAGTAATTTAGCTGTCAGCTTCTCATTAATCATGACCTAGTGGAGCCTATTTTTGACAGCTGAGATACTCAGACTATCAGAAAGCCAGGCACTGGCTATTACCGGTTTCACTGCTGTAAGCATGTGTGTTAAAAGTTGAAATTCACACTTAGAAAGGTAATTCGGCCTGACATTCAGCAGGGCTTCACTTGGCGTAAGAGTGCCGAGCAGTGCGTTCGCCTGAGACCAAAATCTCTGGACAATTCACTCCTAACCTTTTTAAGAGGTTTATGATGAGGGAGGTATGTTTAACCATAATTAACCCTGTCTGTACTATGCTGACAGATTTCCTTATTGGTTGGTAATTAGATGTGCTGGACTGTCTGTCCTAACAAAGGTTTAAATGTCTTACAACTTGGGTGGTATGATAATATACTCCCTCTCAATCTTGCCCCACCAGTCTTCCTCTTATGTCCCCGTTGCCACTTTTTCGAAGCAATTCAAGCTGATCATAAAGTCATATGTGTACTCCTGTTCCAAAGAAACAATTAAAAAAGTGTTTTTTTTAGGGATGGCATGTAAATGGAGTCACACAACAGACATATAGTGGGGGTTCCTCAAATTTGACTGCAAAGGTTTTAAACATTAGAACAGATGTGGAGGATTTGGTCTTTTCTTCTTGCCTAGCCCCCGGTAACAAATTTAACCTAGATTCCTTCGACCTTTCATTTACAGTTATTCTTTAAAGGAGAATTATGGGGAGAGTGAAATACAATCATCCTCATAATTAGAGCCAACATGTGACACTGAAGCTGTCACACGTAGACTTTATTTATGGCAACTGAGTGATCACGTACCACTGACATAACGCTCCCTGCAGAGAGCGGTAAATATCAGTAACCGTTTCCCACAGGAATTTCCCCCTCTCCTCTCCGTTACTCCAGTGTTGACTGGAGGAAAAGAAGGGGGAGGGGCGGGCACCAGAGAGGCAAAGCCAGCTGTCAATCAGGCAGCAGGGTGGATCCCAACAATATTGTCAGGCTCTGTCCCGACTGCAGCATGGCGAACAGCATATAGTGGGCAATAGCCTGTTATATGCTGAGTTTATATGCTGAGTTTTGGGTCACAGGAGGACATTAGTATATGTCTTCCTGTGACCCTAAAGAGAACTATGGCAAAAGCATATAGTGGGCAATAGCCTGTTATATGCTGAGTTTTGGGTCACAGGAGGACATTAGTATATGTCTTCCTGTGACCCTAAAAAGAACTATGGCAAAAAAAGGTTGGGCCATAGTTCTCTTTTAAAGTATCCATGTTTCTTTAAATACATGCTTATCTAACTATTGCATTAATTGCATTATTAGATTCAGTGATGTAATGACTGGTCAATGGGATGAGACACATGCATGCATACATGCAAGAGTCTATGATAGTGGCACCTATGAGTCCTTTTAAAAGTCCAAACATTTTAAATAGACTGACATACACTATATTTCCAAATGTATTGGGATGCCTGCTTTTACACACACATGAACTTTAATGGCATCCCCGTCTTAGTCCGTAGGGTTCTATAATGAGTTGGCCCACCCTTTGCAGCTATAACAGCTTCAACTCTTCTGGAAAAGCTGGCTGTCCACAAGGTTTAGGAGTGTGTCTATGGGAATGTTTGACCATTTTTTTAGAAGCGCATTTGTGAGGATAGGTACTGATGTTGGACGAGAAGGCCTGGCTCGCAGTCTCCGCTCTAATTCATCCCAAATGTGTTCTATTGAGTTGAGATCATGACTGTGCAGGGCAGTCAAGTTCCTCCACCCCAAACTCGCTCATCCATGTCTTTATGGACCTTGCTTTGTGCACTGGTGCACAGTCATGTTGGAACAAGAAGGGGCCATCCCCAAACTGTTCCCACAAAGTTGGGAGCATGAAATTGTCCAAAATGACTTGGTATGCTGATGCCTTAAGAGTTCCCTTCACTGGAACTAAGGGGCCAAGCCCAATCCCTGAAAAACAACCCCACACTATAATCCCCCCTCCACCAAACTTTACACTTGGCACAATGCAGTCAGGCAAGTACCGTTCTCCTAGCAACCGCCAAACCCAGACATGTCTATCGGATTGCCAGACAGAGAAGCGTGATTCGTCACTCCAGAGAACACGTCTCCACTTCTCTAGAGTCCAGTGGCAGCGTGCTCTACACCACTGCATTCAATGCTTTGCATTGCGCTTGGTGATGTAAGGCTTGGATGCAGCTGCTCGGCCATGGAAACTCATTCCATGAAGCGCTCTACGCACTGTTGTTGTGCCAATCTGAAGGCCACACGAAGTTTAGAGGTCTGTAGCTATTGATTCTGCAGACATATGGCGACTTCTGCGCACTGTGCGCTTCAGCATGCGCTGACCCCGCTCTGTCATTTTACGTGGTCTACCACTTCTTGGATGAGTTGCTGTTGTTCCCAGTTGCTTCCACTTTGTTATAATACCACTAACAGTTGACCGTGGAATATTTGGTAGCAAGGAAATTTCACGGATGGACTTATTGCACAAGTGGCAACCTATCACGTTACCACACTTGAATTCACTGAGCTCCTGAGAGCGACCCATTCATTCACAAATGTTTGTAGAAGCGTCTGCATGCCTAGGTGCTTGATTTTATACACCTGTGGCCATGGAGGTGATTGGAACACCTGAATCCAATGATTTGGAGGAGTGTCCCAATTCCTTTGCCACTATAGTGTATATAAAGAATGCAATATATTAAAGTAGTTCTAAAGACTACAACTTTACAGTTTTTTGAGGATGCTCGTCTGTCAGGGAACATTCCCCAGAAGTGTATGTGTTAAAAATATGTGACAGACTTACAATTTATCCTTTCTCTGCCCCCCAGCTCCAGATCATACAACACTGCTTCCCCCAAACTTCAAGGTAGGGAGAAACGCACTGGGGACACAACTAGGGCTGAGGAGCATGCACACTGGATGACACAGGAGGGGGAGAAGGAGTGGCTTTCCACTCCAGACCTTTACTGCAGTGTGTAGAAGTGTGCGCATGCTGGGAGCGCGCATGCAAGGGTGTGTCTGTCAGACACTAAAGGAAATAGTAGACACCCAAAAACTGGACAGCAGTGCTAGTGCTGAGGGGACAATCTGAAAAGGGTGGAAGGAAGAAGATGTACACATCAAAAGGCATCATACAAGGCAAGTCTTTACACCAGCACAAGAAAAAAAGGAGGTTTTAATGTCAGTTTAAGATTTTAAATTATTAAATTATTTTGAAAGAAGAGCCCTTTTAGATTTTAGTGTTGTTCATAATCTAATAGAGGGTTAGGATCTGGAAAAAGCAAAAAGGACAGTGAAGTCTGAAAAGTCACTGGTGCTGCACTCTTGCTCCAGGTCAGAGACTCACCAGGTAGTAAGGCCAGAATTCCATGACAGCTCTGAGGCCTGAACCTTTATAAACCTTTATAAACCAAGTCAGCAATGGCAGCAACCATATTTAAACCCTGACTGGTTCACTTAAAGTTTTTAATTGTTTATTTGACAACACAAAAAAAAACTACGGGTGACGTTTTTGACATATGTTGCTAGAATTTTCCAATGTAATAGCCATAAAATGAAAGCGATAACTATTTCAGTTTGATGCCATAAGGGAGCCATGTGTTTTCCGTGTTGACACTAGGAAGTGTGAAATGATACAAGTTTCAGTTCATGTTCTGGAAATAAATAAAACCGCATTTTTGAGCACTGCAAAACTTCACTTTCTCAATAACTGAATACATAGCGAAAAAGTAATTTGGCAACTCTGTAATTGGATGAAATGCTTAAGTGCTGCAAAGTCTGGTAAAATCCAAATTGTCTTTAGTTTTATGTACTACGTACACATCGTACTATGATGCAAAGTAAAAGTCTACTGTAAACTACATGAAGAAAAGTCAATTCAAAGTATTTTTTGAGTATTGCAGTAAATCCAGTGCACATGGCACAGGTTCCCACCTCCCACTGACATCTTTAAAACCCAAGCTATACCAGTAATATTCACTAATTTGTTCCACTGGCCTGGCTCTGTAACATTCACACACTGTCTTAAAAATTAACAGCTACAAATAAACCACAAATCATGTTAACACCACACACTTCAAGTAGGATCAAGTAAGTCCTCTTTTATACCAAGTTCAATTTGTTAATCTACATGTTCTGCCTGATCTAACTATACATTGTGCACTCTGTTATTAAATTGTTTAAACAGCAGCACTACATAATTTGAATTCCCAGAAGGGGATGAAGTAGTTTTCGCTATTATATAGCCTTAGCTAACACTGCTGGCCTCCTTTTGAAAATGCTAGTTTTCTGGTTGTCATGCTGATCTTCTCGCCTCAATAATGTTTAAGTAAATAAGTATGAATTTCAGATCTGCATACTCACTCTGGTTCAGTAATTCAGAGGGTAGGGTTAGCTGTTAACCCTTGCAATGCGGTGGTAGCCTTTGTTAATTCCTTAAATTCTTCTTTAACAATGGTGATCTATGTATTTCTTGAACACAGATTATCTTTAAAGTGGAACACTTTGCATTGCATAGAGTAAAAGTACATAAGAACTGTCATAGTTTTATTGGTCTCAACTCCAGACTCAACATCTCTCTGCTCGTTTGTCCCCTCCCCTAACTGGAGCACCCTCCAACCCTTCAAAATAAAATCTGTATAAATACCTTTCCTTCCATGTGTCTTCTGTTCAGTTGCAGATCTTTGCCTATGCCTTTGTTCTATGCAGCATTCTTCTAAGAGTCTAGGGCAGGGGGTGGGTCCTTGACGCCCTATGCTTACAGGAAGTGGATTCAATGACACTTGGCATCATTCAATCCAGTAAAGTGGTGGATCTGGAGCTGCTTGTATATTCATTAGAGCTGCTGGGGACTGAGATTTTGTATCTTATGACCAATCTTGACTTGGGAAAGAAAGTAAGGGACATCTTTTTAACAGGGACAAAACAATATCACACTGAACTGCTAGAAGGGGGATTTCCCCTCACCTCATCTGTCAATGACTATTGCCACTGGGACAGGAAACACAGAGAAATCTTCCCAATTGGGATACAAAAGCAATATCCAAAACGAAAAAAAAAAAATGGTTTGACTGGATTTCCATGCTAGCAATCTGTCCACAAATTCAGCACAAAATTACATACAGTTCAGGAGCACAGATAGCCTTTTATTGTATCAGGCCAGTTCAGGCCTTATATTGTATCGTTTTCATCACACCATGCCCATGTTTTTGGAGGCACATAGTGCGAATTTCTGTAACAATATAATGGTATAGTAAAGATTTCCTTGCATGGTCATGAAAGAATGTACAGTATGGATTATTTTATAATCACCAACAAATATCTGAACAGATATGTACGTGCAACGGTCAGATCAGTTCAATAATAACCATATAATAATTGATCAGTATAGTTAGGATGATTTGCTTTCAGAGCAAGACAGTATATAGAGAATTCTACTGACAGCAGCAGCTTTATGATGAAATTACTATGGAGAGAAAAACAGAAGGAAGAAATTGGCAGAGGCGGATTGTGTTTTATGTATGCAGTGGACAACAAAATCAAATCATAGCTGTGTTTTCCAGTATATAGTTTGCCACTCAGAAGACAGACTGTAACAACAGTTTGTCAGTGCATAACAGATTATATTTTAATTGTGAATGAATCCTAGAGGCATTAAAGGGGTCAGACATGCTTGCAAGATCTGGCCACCCTCAGCAAAAACAGAAACAGAAATGTTCAGTTTGGCACAGCATACCTGTTCATGTGTATGTAGGTGGGGGTGCAGAGGGAATGGTAAGTAGTGCTGGCAGACTGTTTCCCCTGACAGAAGATGGCTAGTGGGTTTGGGGGATATCCATAGACATGAGGTTATCACATTCGTCTCACAATTCATTATCACATTCAGTGCAGTTTGTCATTACCCCAGAGATAATTGGTGGATCTGGACTAAATTCTTAGGGGACCTTGTATGTAGTGTATATGGTGCCTAGCTCTAATTATAAAACTGAAAGCAAAACGCATAAATCTTTTGTTATAAGATGCAAAATAGGCCAACAGACACAAGTCATGTACAGTTGCTGCATGGCTGGTAGTTTACTAAACCAGCCTGTGAAAAAAGTAATTTAACACCAATGCCAAGAAAAAGACAGAGCACCTAAAGTTCCAAAAAGCAATATAAAACATAGTAGAAAAGTAGGCAAGGTTGGCACTTTTGTTGTGTGATTCAGTTATGATTGTTTTAGTGTAAATTAAAGTGCACCTCCCATTTTAATTAAACCCCACCCACTGTAGTCAATCTCAATGCACTTACTCTTAGGCCCAATGCATTTTGACATCCCATGCAGTAATTAAGAACATTATGGGAAGTAGGTACAGCACTCTTTTTAACTGTAAAGGTTTTAGAGTATTGTCTATGTTTGCCTATGCTGGTCCTGTAAACAAGTTAGGTTGTAAAAGCTTAAAGGAAAACTATGAGGTGGAGAAAATCACTCAGCCTCAAAGTTCGAGCCAACGTGTGACAATGAAACTGTCACACGTCGGCTCAATAGATCGGGAAGTGAGCGAACACATACCGTCGCTCGCTCACTTCTCGATCCTGTCCCTGCAGAGAGCCATGACTGTCACTCACGTCTCCCTGCAGGGATTCCCCCCTCCCTGTCCGATCCTGCAGCGCTGACTGGCGGAACGGACGGGGGAGGGGCGGGTACAGCTGGCTCTGCCTTTAGATAGGTAGAGCCAGCTGTCAATCATGCAGCTGAGTGGATCTCGACAGTAATGTCGGGATCCGTCCCGGCTGTGGCGTCTCAATATACCGCGAGCTGTAGCTAGCGGTATACTGAGCTTTGGGTCACGGAAGGATGCTAGTTTGTGTCCTCCCGTGACCCTGAGGAGTACTATGGGGAAAAACACTTACCCCATAGTTCTCCTTTAAAAGAGAACTATGGGGTAACCTTTTTATCCCATAGTTCTCTTTAGGGTCAAGGGAAGACATATACTAACATCCTCCCGTGACCCAAAGCTCAGTATATGTGTAGGTTTATTCCATAAAAAGGTACATGCAATAGTCCCAGTAAGCATTTTAATGTGTTTGTTTTTAAAATACTGGTGTGTTTTTCGCTGGTAGATCTCCTTAAGCTCATCATTTGAAAAGCAGATATTAAGACAAACAATTGTGGGCACCCCTGTTGTAGGCAGTGGTTCTCATGGCTAATGGTAGACAGGCTAAAGCAGGGGTAGCCAAACTCCGGCCCTCCAGCTGTGGTGAAACTACAAATCCCATGATGCATTTCTCTCCGGGAGTCATGCCTGTGGCTGTGAGAATCTTGCAATGCCTCATGGGATTTGTAGTTCCACCACAGCTGGAGGGCCGGAGTTTGGCTACCCCTGGGCTAAAGAAACTGGACACAGTCCATCAAGGCCAGGCACATAACAGACCTTCAAGTCTGGCAACTAGCCACCTAATATATTATACTTTAGAGCATAATTTATGCTTAGTGATACATTTCTCTGTACCAAAGACTCTCTGTTGTTGCAAAAGTCCATCTATTTATATACAGGAGGGAAAATGCCAGACATCGGCATTTTCCACTAAAACTAATTTGGGGATGAGGCCTTCTTTGTGAATGCCTATAATTTTAATACTGGAGAGAAGTGGAGTAACAGAGCTGGACCCACAAGGTTTGTCCTATTGGTGTGACTGGCCTTGTAGGATGTTAGAGTTGCTAAAAGTGAACTGACTGCTGGACAGGCAGCCTCTACATTCCGGAGGATCTCTATTGTTTCCTTGCTTTGTAGTGTCAAATTTAAGGATTTTGAATTGAAGCACCACACTCCGTTTAATAGTCAAGATACATCTTTATTCACTGTGGTGTTGATGTAGCAATACAGAAATAGTCAATGCATTTTGGGGGCTCATACAAATACCCCGTTCATCAGAGCTTACTAAGGGAAAACATGTATTAGGACTGTGATGGCTTGAAATTAGATAATGTTTTGTCCTGTGTGTGAGGATGCATATAGCTCCTTAGCATACAAGTATTTGTATGAGCCTCTGAAACGTGTTGGCTATTCCTATACTTAACCCTACATTGAATAAAGATGTATCTGTACTATTAAATGGAGTGTGGCACTTCAATTCACAATCCTATCATTTTAATCTTGACATTCATATTTTGCACTTGGTTGACTTGCAATGTGAATGCTGGTGTCTGTATCTGAGCCTGGAAAATTTTAGGCTTGCACAGCACAGAACCATATGACAGGAGGCTGCATCCTGACCACTAGTGTGAGAGGGATGCTGTTTCTGTAACGTAAACCACAGACTAAAACTATATTGAGAAGAACTTCTGTTTCCTACACAGCATTAGCAGTTCACTGATTTATATTACTTATTGTCTGGATTTGCTATTAAGGCAACAGGAACATCTATGCTGCGCTGCACTGCCCTCTGCCTGTTTTCTAAACATTAAATAAAAAAATTAAGAAATGTTGGTGCTTTTCTATTGTACACTATACTCCTTTTGATGTTAAAGGTGCACTTTAAGGGTACTAGCCATTTTATGCAACAATGACTAAAAAAGATACCAGTCTTGCATATCTGCCAATCAACACAACTCAACACAAAGGATTATCTAAACCACTTCATTTCATAGATCTTGTATTGGTCTAATAAAGCCTCAATTTTTGATTACTAGAAGCATACAGTTAACCTAGTTGTGATTAAAACCTATGGAACACATCTGGAAATTAGCAATTAAATATTATGCTAAAAAACCCAAGAAAACAAAGTCCAACTATCAGTATGACATTCAAAAAGCGGACAATGTAAAACAAGCTACAGCTCCCATTCATCCTTCTATTATTGTTATCTCTTACTTCTGCGCTAATTATTAGCATCTGACTCTCCTTGATTTTCCAGCATGTGATCGCTGGCCCGTCTTCTTCCAGTACAGAGCAGCATGGCTCTGTACAGTGCTAGAGTTATGCTTTCATCTGGTTATCCTTCAGAGCAGCCTGGGTGGTCACAAAAAGCACTTGACATCTTGATGCACTTCAGCAGTTTTACATATACACAGCCTTTGTAGAAAAATAAATTTGTCATTCGTCACCACATATGTTGATCTGGGGAGTGAAGTTACAGCAGCGCTGGCTCCTGTCTGTGTTCATCTATACCGTATTCTCACGTATTGCTTTAACCCTTTCCACCACACAACAGGCAGGGTATCAATGATATTGGAGAATGATTTGTTATAAGATTAAACAAGATATCTGTTTAAGAAGACACAGATTCCAGCATATTGAGGAACACAGTATTCCTTAATTGAGATTATATGGTTTACGTGATGCAGTGTGTTCTGTTCAGAGTAAAGGCCTGTTCGCACCATAACACAATGCACTGAGGGACATTGGTTTCCTTGCATTGACAAGTGTTGTGGCACAATGTGTTAGGCTAGTGTTTCAAAGTTTAAAAGCATGTAAATTCTCGAGACACCCAAGTCTAAAATGTAAAAACGTAAATTTAAAAATGACATGTGGTCCCTCCGAAATCCATACCAAACCCTTATTCGAGATATGGGTCTGGTATGGATTTTAAGGAGGGGGGACCCCCAAGCAAAAACACACAAAAAAGTGGGATTCCCCCTTCACATAAGAGTCCCCTTAACATCACAATTCAGAATTTGATATGTCCCATCGCACTCCTGACCGGAAAATCCCAATAAACAGTGTGGGTTCAGCAGCGACAGCAGATGCCTCTGCAAATCACATAGAACCAGCAAAAAGTCACTTGCACTCCAAAGTGATGCCCAGTTAATCCCCAGTCAATGCCCAGATGTTATACCACCATAGTAAATAAAGAGATTGACTGGGCATCACTTTGGAGTGCGATTGACTTTTTGCTGGTTCCCTTAACATCACAATGCGGTGCATTGAAGTCAATGGCACCGCAGCCCCGCCCGCAGTGCGATCGGACACGTGGCAAAACATTGCCTGCTTTCCAAGCCACTGCAAATGCAAACAATGCTGCATGCTCTATTGTTTGCGTTTTGCGGGTTACAGCATATCTAAAAAAACAAGAACTAAAAAATGAATATAATATATATGGACATCTGAAATAATGTTAGGTTTTCAGATTTTCTTGTTCTCTCTGTAAACTACAAACACATCCCCATATGTTATGGAGAAGAGAAGGGGGTTGTTCTGTAAGCCTAACACATACTGTCTCAGGATGACAATGCTGCTCCTCCTTAGATACAGTGGAGAAGTTGTAGTTGTCACTATCAGGATCTCAGGATCTGCAGGTAAAAATAAGTTAACTATGGATTGGTAAGCCCTCTAATATACCTGTACCACACCCCTCACAGAAAGGATACATATAAAAAAGAGCATTGGGGATTTTTTGGTACTGGGTGCGACAACAAATTGTTAAAACTTTAAATGTATTGATACGTATTAAAATCGGTATAATACATATACACACAAAGCTAAAATTATTAAAAATGGTTTCTACTCCTAAAGGTAAGTGGATACATCTCCTATACACCCACACATAGATGTAACACAGCAAGGTGATACAGGTATTTCTCAGCTTTTGCCACAGCAATTCATTGAAGGCATGCCAAGTCCAGAATATTGTGGTAGGTATACATGTCTCTACGCGTTTTGCCTGGAAGGCTTCTTCAGGAGTATAGAGATGTATAACAAAGCCCAAAACTGGTCGCCACATGGACAATTTAGCTTTTTATGACTTATTAAAATCATTTCTGAGCATACATTTATCTGTGGAGTTTTTCACCTTGGGGCACACGTAGCAGCCCTGATGGTTTGATAGCTTTAGCTTTCCACTTGAAAGCAATGGTTGTAACTAAAAACTGTTCTGACATCTACCAAGCACGGCCTGGTGGCTTAAATTTAAAAGGAATATACAAGCTTTATACTATGACCATACACTGCAAGACTGACTGTGTCTAAAACTGAGCTGTACCTGTCAGTAGCAATCAACTGTAAGAGCAGCAGGGTAAAGGGTATTCCGCACCTGCCATTCCTTCCATAAGCACTATTTACACTCTCTTAAGTCACATGTTGGTTTGAAGAGCAATTCCAGGCAACAAGTAAAACCAAGCAGTCATCATACTGCACTGTGCATTAATAAGAGAGTTTACTCAATTTACCATAACCTGAGCTCTCTGTAACCCCCAGTTTGGACAGCACACAAAACTTCAGAGGACCAGGAAGAAGGGAGTGGGAGCTTCCTGCATCATCAATTACATTCAAACTTTCAAAGTAGTTTTTAAGTGATTGGTGGTTGCGAAAAACATCTTGGTAATGCCATTTGTATCAGATATATAGGAGGCTACAAATTGGTGCGTCACCAGCAGGTGTATTTCTGGATCAGCAGATTACTCACAAAAGGGAATTTGATGGATTGGTGAACTACAGCAATGTCTTGATGATAGACTAAAGTGAGCAGGAAGCCCGTGATCCATTAATGCATCTCAAACCTGAATTTTCCATTTGGGTTGGAAGTTGCCTTTGAGCAAAGAATGTGGATTGTTTATTTATAGAATAATAGAATATGAGCTTAAACATATAGAGGAACTTGTCTGAGGATTTCTCTTCTGTAATTTAGACCATTTAGACCCCTGGTATTTACCATGTGGCCTGCCAGTGTTCAATCTGCAGCCTGCTTCCTTCAGACCTGAATTGTTGAGTTCTGGAGCTCAGCAGGCAGCGCAGTGTTCCAGTGACTGTGCTGGGCGTTAGTGCTGGAATTCACTGGCTGTCAGTGATAGTAACAACCAATTATGAGCTCAGGAGAACAGGGTTTGCAAACCTGCTTTATAGTGCACTATTAGAGTGCTTTGTAGCAACATAGTGCAACACAATGATTCTACATTGTGCTTAAAGGGAAAGTGGCAAGATGGCATCTGTGACATCTTCTACTCTTCTTATCACTTCAGCATGTATGTTCAGATGGGGCAAAGCTGACCCTGCTCTGCCTCACCATGTCCTGATGCAACAGATCATTCCAATAATTATCTATAAATTGAATTGAATTGAATAATTATCTATTTCTTGCTGATAACAATGAGCCATAGAACAATTTTAAAATTGATTTGTTGCTAAAGAGGTGAATTAAGGACATGGACCACATCTCCCCAGACCTAATCCAGGCCCCAACTAAAAAAATTAGGTATTTACCTAGCTGACCATCACTGATTTAGTCAGAAAAATTGTCAACATTCAAACACAGAATAATGACTTAATAGGTTATGTAGGTAGGTGAGGCTAATGAAAATGGCGTGTGCTGCTATTAAAAGGAAGAGCAGCAAAGAGAAGGGAAACAACCATGGATTACAGTAAGATACACATTACAGTATTATTTTATGTTAAAAAAATCAGAGGGTTTAAGGTCATTTTAACTATTTCTTAATATTTCATATGTTTTTTCTTTTAAATTAAACAAACCTCTAATGACAGGAATCCTAATAATGACAGAAAACCTGCCCCGAAACCAAATACTGGCTATTTAAAAGTTACAGCATAGACAGGTGCCCATTAGCAGTGCAATAGATAGATAAATAGAATATTTAAATATGTACTTTGATTTGTCTTAAGTATGCTTTATTGTTAAATCTATGAATCCATGAAGCCCAAACGGTTTTTGCTATTGTTACAAAGTTGGTGCCATGTAAGGTGATGAGTTAGAACATTTTCAATAACCCTATCCACTACATCAGAAAATGAACATCTGTTTATTACAAGGTATTAATAGTAATGTGTATACACAGAGATATTTAACTAGGATGTATAAGACATAACACCATTACATTTAATATTCATATTTCACTGAGACAGCCTTTAGGCTTACTTCTGGAACTGAGTTGTGGAAAATACACTGGTATATCGCAGTACATCCATTATTGGTTGTACATCTACCAAAAGAAAAACTATTTGTACACCTGTTACACACGTAACACTCTACCAAAGGAAATGTGTACTGGTTGAACATTACAGAATGCAACTTGTACTTTTCCCATTAAATGAGTCTGCATCCAACTGCAAAAATATGCAAACATTCACACATTCAGCAAAGAGAGTCCTGAAGAAGTATTTGTCAGTCTACAATGTTGATTTAACTGGTCTGCAGGCAATGAAGATTCTTAGTGAAGGACCAGGATCTGCTTTCTCTTCCCCTACCTAAATATAGGTAGCAGACTACCTAATTTTCACAGTACATGTTGTTTTCCTGTCTATCTGAACAAGAGCTAACAGAAACCCTTAGGTAGCCAGCAGGTGGGACAGGAAGCAGAGGTAACCAAGCAGCAATCACCTTTTCTCTGATACTACCACACTCAGTAGGCATTAAAAGTAAACACTGTTCCTTTAGGTCTTTGTGGCATTGTTTCAAGTATCATCCACGGTGAAAGGAGACAGCGTTCTGCTGACCCCCCACACATGTGCAGTGTCTTCAGCTTTTTCCTTTGGTCCCTGGTGCTGGGCTGTCAGCCTATTGTAATCCACAGGGCTGCAGTCAATCAGCACACCTCCGCCCCTATATACCACTTCCTCACTTGTTGCCCTGTGTTTGAGCAACAAGTCCTATCCTTTGTGCCGGACCCCCCTGTGATTTCTTGTGTCCTTTTCTGGATCCCTGCATTCTCGATCTCTCCTGTGTTTCTGGTCATTGTGCTTTTGTACCTTAGTGGATTCCTGTGTTGGCTTAGTTCCCTTGCTTCCCTGTATCCCTGTGCTTCCTGTGTTACTCCAGCGTACCCGATAACCTCTCTGTTGGCTTTTCCCTCTTGCTCTTTCTTGTGTCCCTGTTTGTTGCGGTTCCTGATTGCTCCTGTGCGTTGGCCCCCTCCTTGCTTGTATGTTTGCACTCCCCTCTCTCTGTCCTCCGGTGCAACGCACATTCCCCTAGTGCTGTCCTTGTGCATGGCATCTGGTGCATCTGTGGCTGTGCTGCGCATGTCTCCCATTGCACAGCTTTCAGTATATTTATGTTTGAGTCTTCCTGTACGTTCCCCTGTGCATATCACCTAGAGTTCCGGTAGTTCTGTGTTACGGCCATTCCCCTGTGTGTACATGCTATATTTGAGCTCCTGTATTTGCACCATCTATGGAGTGCATCTTTCCTGTATAGCACGCTCCCTTTGTGCATTCTCAGTATTAATGTCATATCTCCTTTATGCTTCCAGTGTGTCCTGCTAGTGGATGGTAATCACCTCCTCTGTGAGCCCTTGCACCTGTGCTGTTCCTGCATATCTCTGGTCCCTGTGGGTACACCGGTTGTGTAGAAAACCTGTGGATATTTTGCTCTGCACTATTGTGCACCTCCCCCTTTCTCCTGTGCACCTGTTGTGTGTTGCCTTCTGTTAGCTGCTCCTGGTGTCATGCATGTTCCCTGCGTCTTCCTTCTAGTGCCTGTTTTTCTGTGCCCTGTATCCTGTATTCTCTCTGTGTCTAGTCCAGTGTGCTGTGGTCACCAGGTATCTGTTGGCACTGTGCCTGCAGGGGGGTGTCAGAGAGCTGCAACTTGAGAGCTGCCCCGCAGCTCAACATCCACACCATCAGGGGCTCTGGTGAAGACCAGGTGGCTCCTTAGATCCTGTGACTCTGGCACACCTGCGTTTGTTGTGCAGTCACACTTTCCCAGCATCCCCAGAGACCTGTATTTAGTCACAATATACTGCTCGGCAACACCCTGAGTTTACTATTCCTGGTTCTCCAGTGCACTAATCGTGACAGGTGTGACCAGGTGCTGACTGACAAGGTACAGGCTTTTGAATCAGCAGTGACCATGCTGTTAGCCTTCCTCCCAGCAACAGTTTTCATCCCACTGTAGTGCAAACAGGCACAGCCTACATGAAGTGCCAACCCTGATCTGTATTCAGGAGCAATGCAACATAATTTCCTTCCTGTCACAGGAAGCTGCATTAGGTGGACTTCACTGGCAGGCTCACCAGGTATATGTGGGACTTTATGGG
>NW_017306372.1:1597678-1598475 GCF_000935625.1 Nanorana parkeri
GCGAGAGTTCACAAACTCCCAGAAAAACATTTAAACATTTCCATTCACAGTTTAATATTTCCACTGACATCCCAACATATCCACTCACAAGTTAGTTAGGGTCTGGCATGTTCTGCCCTGGTATTTGATTTACTATTTGAAACTCTGGATCAGGATAAATTCTTCCTATTTCCCAGGTCTATTGCCAATGCCAAAAGGACAATATTGAGAGGCTTCTTGTTCATGCCCAGACAGGCCATACTCATATATTAAAAATCCATAAATGTTACCTCATTGGCAGAGAGGGTTGACCTCCTTAACAACATAATGCATATAGAACATTTTGTAACCATGGACAGAGACACCACCGATAAATTTCAAAACATTTTGCCAGCTTGGTTTGTATATAAGGAATCTAGTCACTCTTAACGAGGCCCAAATAATCTATTGACACTGTTTATTACGAACAAACTACAGCCAACATTTCTTCTGGTTGAGTACATTCAGCTAGGCATGGCCATGAAGGGCTGTACCCACTCCACCCCTTATTCAAAACATTCCCTACCCTTCCCTTACCTTCTCACCCTCACATTCTCCCTGTTTCTTTCTTTTTTCCCTTCCTCTGCCTTTAAAATGTTCCTTTAATGATGGATGCTGCTCACTCACCTCTCATCTCTCTTTCCAACTTTTCACACCTATACTTCAGGCTTAAAATAAAGTGGCAATGATCCAGGTATGATTCTGATACAAAGGGGCCATGTAGTTATTTCTTGTCAACTGCTTGCATTGTTGAACAACAAAGTAAATCTTGGATATAT
>NW_017306372.1:1599314-1600309 GCF_000935625.1 Nanorana parkeri
TGGGGGGGGGGGGGGGGGCTGGTATTAACCATTATGATAATGATATAAATATTAGTGACCAATGTGACCAGACATGTGAGTAGTCAGACAAAAAATAATAATTTGCTGGTGTGTGGGGAGATTTCAGAAACTCCCAGAAAAACATTTAAACATTTCCATTCACAGTTTAATATTTCCACTGACATCCCAACATATCCACTCACAAGTTAGTTAGGGTCTGGCATGTTCTGCCCTGGTATTTGATTTACTATTTGAAACTCTGGATCAGGATAAATTCTTCCTATTTCCCAGGTCTATTGCCAATGCCAAAAGGACAATATTGAGAGGCTTCTTGTTCATGCCCAGACAGGCCATACTCATATATTAAAAATCCATAAATGTTACCTCATTGGCAGAGAGGGTTGACCTCCTTAACAACATAATGCATATAGAACATTTTGTAACCATGGACAGAGACACCACCGATAAATTTCAAAACATTTTGCCAGCTTGGTTTGTATATAAGGAATCTAGTCACTCTTAACGAGGCCCAAATAATCTATTGACACTGTTTATTACGAACAAACTACAGCCAACATTTCTTCTGGTTGAGTACATTCAGCTAGGCATGGCCATGAAGGGCTGTACCCACTCCACCCCTTATTCAAAACATTCCCTACCCTTCCCTTACCTTCTCACCCTCACATTCTCCCTGTTTCTTTCTTTTTTCCCTTCCTCTGCCTTTAAAATGTTCCTTTAATGATGGATGCTGCTCACTCACCTCTCATCTCTCTTTCCAACTTTTCACACCTATACTTCAGGCTTAAAATAAAGTGGCAATGATCCAGGTATGATTCTGATACAAAGGGGCCATGTAGTTATTTCTTGTCAACTGCTTGCATTGTTGAACAACAAAGTAAATCTTGGATATGTTTTATATATATATATATACAGTATATACTGTGTATATATTGTGTATATATATATATATATATATATATATATATATATATATA